>NC_088220.1:422500-435000 GCF_036934945.1 Oncorhynchus masou masou
CTGCTGGCCTGTAGGATATCTCTGCTGGCCTGTAGGACATCTCTGCTGGCCTGTAGGACATCTCTGCTGGCCTGTAGGACAACTCTGCTGGCCTGTAGGATATCTCTGCTGGCCTGTAGGATATCTCTGCTGGCCTGTATGATATCTCTGCTGGCCTGTAGGACATCTCTGCTGGCCTGTAGGACATCTCTGCTGGTAGTTATGGGATCCTTCTGGCCTGTAGGATATCTCTGCTGGCCTGTAGGACATCTCTGCTGGTAGTTATGGGATCCTTCTGGCCTGTAGGACATCTCTGCTGGCCTGTAGGACATCTCTGCTGGCCTGTAGGATATCTCTGCTGGCCTGTAGGATATCTCTGCTGGCCTGTAGGACATCTCTGCTGGCCTGTAGGACATCTCTGCTGGCCTGTAGGACATCTCTGCTGGCCTGTAGGATATCTCTGCTGGTAGTTATGGGATCCTTCTGGCCTGTAGGACATCTCTGCTGGCCTGTAGGATATCTCTGCTGGCCTGTAGGATATCTCTGCTGGCCTGTAGGACATCTCTGCTGGCCTGTAGGACATCTCTGCTGGCCTGTAGGACATCTCTGCTGGTAGTTATGGGATCCTTCTGGCCTGTAGGACATCTCTGCTGGCCTGTAGGATATCTCTGCTGGCCTGTAGGACATCTCTGCTGGCCTGTAGGATATCTCTGCTGGCCTGTAGGATATCTCTGCTGGCCTGTAGGATATCTCTGCTGGCCTGTAGGATATCTCTGCTGGCCTGTAGGACATCTCTGCTGGCCTGTAGGACATCTCTGCTGGCCTGTAGGATATCTCTGCTGGCCTGTAGGACATCTCTGCTGGCCTGTAGGACATCTCTGCTGGCCTGTAGGACATCTCTGCTGGCCTGTAGGATATCTCTGCTGGCCTGTAGGATTTCTCTGCTGGCCTGTAGGACATCTCTGCTGGCCTGTAGGATATCTCTGCTGGCCTGTAGGATTTCTCTGCTGGCCTGTAGGACATCTCTGCTGGCCTGTAGGATATCTCTGCTGGCCTGTAGGATATCTCTGCTGGCCTGTAGGATATCTCTGCTGGCCTGTAGGACATCTCTGCTGGCCTGTAGGACATCTCTGCTGGCCTGTAGGACATCTCTGCTGGCCTGTAGGACATCTCTGCTGGCCTGTAGGATATCTCTGCTGGCCTGTAGGATATCTCTGCTGGCCTGTAGGACATCTCTGCTGGCCTGTAGGACATCTCTGCTGGCCTGTAGGACATCTCTGCTGGCCTGTAGGATATCTCTGCTGGCCTGTAGGATATCTCTGCTGGCCTGTAGGACATCTCTGCTGGCCTGTAGGACAACTCTGCTGGCCTGTAGGATATCTCTGCTGGCCTGTAGGACATCTCTGCTGGCCTGTAGGATATCTCTGCTGGCCTGTAGGATATCTCTGCTGGCCTGTAGGACATCTCTGCTGGCCTGTAGGACATCTCTGCTGGCCTGTAGGACATCTCTGCTGGCCTGTAGGATATCTCTGCTGGTAGTTATGGGATCCTTCTGGCCTGTAGGACATCTCTGCTGGCCTGTAGGATATCTCTGCTGGCCTGTAGGATATCTCTGCTGGCCTGTAGGACATCTCTGCTGGCCTGTAGGACATCTCTGCTGGCCTGTAGGACATCTCTGCTGGTAGTTATGGGATCCTTCTGGCCTGTAGGACATCTCTGCTGGCCTGTAGGATATCTCTGCTGGCCTGTAGGACATCTCTGCTGGCCTGTAGGATATCTCTGCTGGCCTGTAGGACATCTCTGCTGGCCTGTAGGATATCTCTGCTGGCCTGTAGGATATCTCTGCTGGCCTGTAGGACATCTCTGCTGGCCTGTAGGACATCTCTGCTGGCCTGTAGGATATCTCTGCTGGCCTGTAGGACATCTCTGCTGGCCTGTGGGACATCTCTGCTGGCCTGTAGGACATCTCTGCTGGCCTGTAGGATATCTCTGCTGGCCTGTAGGATTTCTCTGCTGGCCTGTAGGACATCTCTGCTGGCCTGTAGGATATCTCTGCTGGCCTGTAGGATTTCGCTGCTGGCCTGTAGGACATCTCTGCTGGCCTGTAGGATATCTCTGCTGGCCTGTAGGATATCTCTGCTGGCCTGTAGGACATCTCTGCTGGCCTGTAGGACATCTCTGCTGGCCTGTAGGACATCTCTGCTGGCCTGTAGGACATCTCTGCTGGCCTGTAGGATATCTCTGCTGGCCTGTAGGATATCTCTGCTGGCCTGTAGGACATCTCTGCTGGCCTGTAGGACATCTCTGCTGGCCTGTAGGACATCTCTGCTGGCCTGTAGGATATCTCTGCTGGCCTGTAGGATTTCTCTGCTGGCCTGTAGGACATCTCTGCTGGCCTGTAGGATATCTCTGCTGGCCTGTAGGATTTCTCTGCTGGCCTGTAGGACATCTCTGCTGGCCTGTAGGATATCTCTGCTGGCCTGTAGGACATCTCTGCTGGCCTGTAGGACATCTCTGCTGGCCTGTAGGATATCTCTGCTGGCCTGTAGGACTTCTCTGCTGGCCTGTAGGACATCTCTGCTGGCCTGTAGGATATCTCTGCTGGTAGTTATGGGATCCTTCTGGCCTGTAGGACATCTCTGCTGGCCTGTAGGACATCTCTGCTGGCCTGTAGGATATCTCTTCTGGTAGTTATGGGATCCTTCTGGCCTGTAGGACATCTCTGCTGGCCTGTAGGATTTCTCTGCTGGCCTGTAGGATATCTCTGCTGGCCTGTAGGATTTCTCTGCTGGCCTGTAGGACATCTCTGCTGGCCTGTATGACATCTCTGCTGGCCTGTAGGATATCTCTGCTGGCCTGTAGGATTTCTCTGCTGGCCTGTAGGATATCTCTGCTGGCCTGTAGGATTTCTCTGCTGGCCTGTAGGATATCTCTGCTGGCCTGTAGGATATCTCTGCTGGTCTGTAGGATATCTCTGCTGGCCTGTAGGATATCTCTGCTGGCCTGTATGATATCTCTGCTGGCCTGTAGGACATCTCTGCTGGCCTGTAGGATATCTCTGCTGGTGGTTATGGGATCCTGCTGGCCTGTAGGACATCTCTGCTGGCCTGTAGGACATCTCTTCTGGCCTGTAGGACATCTCTGCTGGCCTGTAGGATATCTCTGCTGGCCTGTAGGACATCTCTGCTGGCCTGTAGGACATCTCTGCTGGCCTGTAGGACATCTCTGCTGGCCTGTAGGACATCTCTGCTGGCCTGTAGGACATCTCTGCTGGCCTGTAGGATATCTCTGCTGGCCTGTAGGATATCTCTGCTGGCCTGTAGGATATCTCTGCTGGCCTGTAGGATATCTCTGCTGGCCTGTAGGACATCTCTGCTGGCCTGTAGGACAACTCTGCTGGCCTGTAGGATATCTCTGCTGGCCTGTAGGATATCTCTGCTGGCCTGTATGATATCTCTGCTGGCCTGTAGGACATATCTGCTGGCCTGTAGGACATCTCTGCTGGTAGTTATGGGATCCTTCTGGCCTGTAGGATATCTCTGCTGGCCTGTAGGACATCTCTGCTGGTAGTTATGGGATCCTTCTGGCCTGTAGGACATCTCTGCTGGCCTGTAGGACATCTCTGCTGGCCTTTAGGATATCTCTGCTGGCCTGTAGGACATCTCTGCTGGCCTGTAGGACATCTCTGCTGGCCTGTAGGACATCTCTGCTGGTAGTTATGGGATCCTGCTGGCCTGTAGGATATCTCTGCTGGCCTGTAGGACATCTCTGCTGGCCTGTAGGACATCTCTGCTGGCCTGTAGGACATCTCTGCTGGTAGTTATGGGATCCTTCTGGCCTGTAGGACATCTCTGCTGGCCTGTAGGACATCTCTGCTGGCCTGTAGGATATCTCTGCTGGCCTGTAGGATATCTCTGCTGGCCTGTAGGACATCTCTGCTGGCCTGTAGGACATCTCTGCTGGCCTGTAGGACATCTCTGCTGGCCTGTAGGATATCTCTGCTGGTAGTTATGGGATCCTTCTGGCCTGTAGGACATCTCTGCTGGCCTGTAGGATATCTCTGCTGGCCTGTAGGATATCTCTGCTGGCCTGTAGGACATCTCTGCTGGCCTGTAGGACATCTCTGCTGGCCTGTAGGATATCTCTGCTGGCCTGTAGGACTTCTCTGCTGGTAGTTATGGGATCCTGCTGGCCTGTAGGATATCTCTGCTGGCCTGTAGGATATCTCTGCTGGCCTGTAGGATATCTCTGCTGGCCTGTAGGACATCTCTGCTGGTAGTTATGGGATCCTTCTGGCCTGTAGGACATCTCTGCTGGCCTGTAGGATATCTCTGCTGGCCTGTAGGATATCTCTGCTGGCCTGTAGGATATCTCTGCTGGCCTGTAGGACATCTCTGCTGGCCTGTAGGACATCTCTGCTGGCCTGTAGGATATCTCTGCTGGCCTGTAGGACATCTCTGCTGGCCTGTAGGACATCTCTGCTGGCCTGTAGGACATCTCTGCTGGCCTGTAGGATATCTCTGCTGGCCTGTAGGATTTCTCTGCTGGCCTGTAGGACATCTCTGCTGGCCTGTAGGATATCTCTGCTGGCCTGTAGGATTTCTCTGCTGGCCTGTAGGACATCTCTGCTGGCCTGTAGGATATCTCTGCTGGCCTGTAGGATATCTCTGCTGGCCTGTAGGATATCTCTGCTGGCCTGTAGGACATCTCTGCTGGCCTGTAGGACATCTCTGCTGGCCTGTAGGACATCTCTGCTGGCCTGTAGGATATCTCTGCTGGCCTGTAGGATATCTCTGCTGGCCTGTAGGACATCTCTGCTGGCCTGTAGGACATCTCTGCTGGCCTGTAGGACATCTCTGCTGGCCTGTAGGATATCTCTGCTGGCCTGTAGGATTTCTCTGCTGGCCTGTAGGACATCTCTGCTGGCCTGTAGGACATCTCTGCTGGCCTGTAGGATTTCTCTGCTGGCCTGTAGGACATCTCTGCTGGCCTGTAGGATATCTCTGCTGGCCTGTAGGATATCTCTGCTGGCCTGTAGGATATCTGTGCTGGCCTGTAGGACATCTCTGCTGGCCTGTAGGACATCTCTGCTGGCCTGTAGGACATCTCTGCTGGCCTGTAGGACATCTCTGCTGGCCTGTAGGACATCTCTGCTGGCCTGTAGGATATTTCTGCTGGCATGTAGGATTTCTCTGCTGGCCTGTAGGACATCTCTGCTGGCCTGTAGGACATCTCTGCTGGCCTGTAGGATATCTTTGCTGGTAGTTATGTGATCCTGCTGGCCTGTAGGATATCTCTGCTGGCCTATAGGACATCTCTTTGCTGTAACATGTGTCTGTTTGTCTCTCTTAATAGCTATGGTATAATGCTGGCCTGCTGGCAGGGCGAGCCCCGAGAGAGACCTCCCTTCCAAGCCCTGGTAGATATCCTGGGAGACCTCCTCCAGGACGACAGCCTCCCAGTAAGACAGAGGTTTTACCCAATCTAGTCATGTCTGGTCTGTCAACACTGAAGTCATAGTGGCCATTTCTGGAAGAATGGGGGGTCACATACAGAAATGGTTCGAGCCCTGAATGCTGATTGGCTGACAGCCGTGGTATATCAGACAATATAAACTGGGTGGTTCGAGCCCTGAATGCTGATTGGCTGACAGCCGTGGTATATCAGACAATATAAACTGGGTGGTTCGAGCCCTGAATGCTGATTGGCTGACAGCCGTGGTATATCAGACAATATAAACTGGGTGGTTCGAGCCCTGAATGCTGATTGGCTGACAGCCGTGGTATATCAGACAATATAAACTGGGTGGTTCGAGCCCTGAATGCTGATTGGCTGACAGCCGTGGTATATCAGACAATATAAACTGGGTGGTTCGAGCCCTGAATGCTGATTGGCTGACAGCCGTGGTATATCAGACATTATAAACGGGGTGGTTCGAGCCCTGAATGCTGATTGGCTGACAGCCGTGGTATATCAGACATTATAAACGGGGTGGTTCGAGCCCTGAATGCTGATTGGCTGACAGCCGTGGTATATCAGACCGTATGTATGACAAAACATTTATTTTACTGCTCTAATTACGGTGGTACCCAGTTTATAATAGCAATAAGGCACCTCGGGGGTTTGGGGTATATGACCAATATACCACGGCTAAGGGCTGTGTCCAGGTGCTCAGAGATGTGTCGTGTATAAGAACACCCCTTAGCCATGGTATATTGGCCACATAACACACCCCCTCGGGCCTTTTGCTTAAACAAGATTTGTGTGTTACATGTCGGTATTTCCCGTTCTGTAGGATGATAAGGACTGATATTATATTGTGTTGGATGATAAGAACTGATATTATATTGTGTAGGATGATAAGGACTGATATTATATTGTGTAGGATGATAAGGACTGATATTATATTCTGTAGGATGATAAGGACTGATATTATATTGTGTAGGATGATAAGGACTGATATTATATTGTGTAGGATGATAAGGACTGATATTATATTGTGTTGGATGATAAGGACTGATATTATATTCTGTAGGATGGTAAGGACTACATCCCCCTGAATCCGTCCCAGAGCTCTGAGGAAGACAGCTTCTCTCAGGCCTCATCACGACCCACTTCACAGGAGGAGATGAGACTGGCCTGTCACAGCCTGCCCATCAGGTACAATCCTATTACACTACAACTACTACCACGACAACAACTACTACCACGACAACAACTACTACCACGACAACAACTACTACCACGACAACAAGTACTACCACGACTACAACTACTACCACGACAACAACTACTACCACGACAACAACTACTACCACGACAACAACTACTACCACGACAACAACTACTACCACGACAACAACTACTACCACGACAACAACTACTACCACGACAACAACTACTACCACGACAACTACTACCACGACAACAACTACTACCACGACAACAACTACTACCACGACAACAACTACTACCACGACAACAACTACTACCACGACAACAACTACTACCACGACAACAACTACTACCACGACAACAACTACTACCACGACTACAACTACTACCACGACTACAACTACTACCACGACTACAACTACTACCACGACAACAACTACTACCACGACTACAACTACTACCACGACTACAACTACTACCACGACTACAAATACTACCACGACAACAAATACTACCACGACTACAACTACTACCACGACTACAACTACTACCACGACTACAACTACTACCACGACTACAACTACTACCACGACTACAACTACTACCACGACAACAACTACTACCACGACAACAACTACTACCACGACAACAACTACTACCACGACAACAACTACTACCACGACAACAACTACTACCACGACAACAACTACTACCACGACAACAACTAGTACCACGACAACAACTACTACCATGAACACAACTACTACCACGACAACAACTACTACCACGACTACAACTACTACCACGACTACAACTACTACCACGACAACAACTACTACCACGACTACAACTACTACCACGACACAACTACAACTACTACCACGACAACAACTACTACCACGACAACAACTACTACCACGACAACAACTACTACCACGACAACAACTACTACCACGACTACAACTACTACCACGACAACAACTACTACCACGACAACAACTACTACCACGACAACAACTACTACCACGACAACAACTACTACCACGACTACAACTACTACCACGACAACAACTACTACCACGACAACAACTACTACCACGACTACAACTACTACCACGACTACAACTACTACCACGACAACAACTACTACCACGACAACAACTACTACCACGACAACAACTACTACCACGACAACAACTACTACCACGACAACAACTACTACCACGACAACAACTACTACCACGACAACAACTACTACCACGACAACAACTACTACCACGACAACAACTACTACCACGACAACAACTACTACCACGACAACAACTAGTACCACGACAACAACTACTACCACGACAACAACTACTACCACGACAACTACTACCACGACAACAACTACTACCACGACAACAACTACTACCACGACAACAACTACTACCACGACAATAACTACTACCACGACAACAACTACTACCACGACAACAACTACTACCACGACAACAACTACTACCACGACTACAACTACTACCACGACTACAACTACTACCACGACTACAACTACTACCACGACTACAACTACTACCACGACAACAACTACTACCACGACTACAACTACTACCACGACTACAACTACTACCACGACTACAAATACTACCACGACAACAACTACTACCACGACTACAACTACTACCACGACTACAACTACTACCACGACAACAACTACTACCACGACAACAACTACTACCACGACAACAACTACTACCACGACAACAACTACTACCACGACAACAACTACTACCACGACAACAACTAGTACCACGAACACAACTACTACCACGACAACAACTACTACCACGACTACAACTACTACCACGACTACAACTACAACTACTACCACGACTACAACTACTACCACGACTACAAATACTACCACGACTACAACTACAAATACTACCACGACTACAACTACTACCACGACTACAAATACTACCACGACAACAACTACTACCACGACTACAACTACTACCACGACTACAACGACTACGACTACCACGACTACAACTACTACCACGACTACAACTACTACCACGACTACAACTACTACCACGACAACAACTACTACCACGACAACAACTACTACCACGACAACAACTACTACCACGACAACAACTACTACCACGACAACAACTACTACCACGACAACAACTACTACCACTACAACTACTACGACAACAACTACTACCACGACAACAACTACTACCACGACAACAACTACTACCACGAATACAACTACTACCACGACTACAACTACTACCACGACAACAACTACTACCACGACTACAACTACTACCACGACTACAACTACAACTACTACCACGACTACAACTACTACCACGACTACAACTACTACCACGACTACAAATACTACCACGACAACAACTACTACCACGACTACAACTACTACCACGACTACAACGACTACAACTACTACCACGACTACAACGACTACCACGACTACAACTACTACCACGACTACCACGACTACAACTACTACCACGACTACAACTACTACCACAACTACAACTACTACCACGACTACAACTACTACCACGACTACCACGACTACAACTACTACCACGACTACAACTACTACCACGACTACAAATACTACCACGACAACAACTACTACCACGACTACAACTACTACCACGACTACAATGACTACAACTACTACCACGACTACAACTACTACCACGACTACAACTACTACCACGACTACCACGACTACAACTACTACAACTACTACCACAACTACAACTACTACCACGACAACAACTACTACCACGACAACAACTACTACCACGACTACAACTACTACCACGACTACAACTACTACCACGACAACAACTACTACCACGACTACAACTACAACTACTACCACGACTACAACTACTACCACGACTACAACTACTACCACGACTACAAATACTACCACGACAACAACTACTACCACGACTACAACTACTACCACGACTACAACGACTACAACTACTACCACGACTACAACTACTACCACGACTACAACGACTACCACGACTACAACGACTACCACGACTACAACTACTACCACGACTACCACGACTACAACTACTACCACGACTACAACTACTACAACTACTACCACAACTACAACTACTACCACGACTACAACTACTACCACGACTACCACGACTACAACTACTACCACGACTACAACTACTACCACGACAACAACTACTACCACGACTACAACTACTACCACGACTACAACTACTACCACGACTACAAATACTACCACGACAACAAATACTACCACGACTACAACTACTACCACGACTACAACTACTACCACGACTACAACTACTACCACGACTACAACTACTACCACGACTACAACTACTACCACGACAACAACTACTACCACGACAACAACTACTACCACGACAACAACTACTACCACGACAACAACTACTACCACGACAACAACTACTACCACGACTACAACTACTACCACGACAACAACTACTACCACGACAACAACTACTACCACGACAACAACTACTACCACGACAACAACTACTACCACGACTACAACTACTACCACGACAACAACTACTACCACGACAACAACTACTACCACGACTACAACTACTACCACGACTACAACTACTACCACGACTACAACTACTACCACGACAACAACTACTACCACGACAACAACTACTACCACGACAACAACTACTACCACGACAACAACTACTACCACGACAACAACTACTACCACGACAACAACTACTACCACGACAACAACTAGTACCACGACAACAACTACTACCACGACAACTACTACCACGACAACAACTACTACCACGACAACAACTACTACCACGACAACAACTACTACCACGACAACAACTACTACCACGACAATAACTACTACCACGACAACAACTACTACCACGACAACAACTACTACCACGACAACAACTACTACCACGACTACAACTACTACCACGACTACAACTACTACCACGACTACAACTACTACCACGACTACAACTACTACCACGACAACAACTACTACCACGACTACAACTACTACCACGACTACAACTACTACCACGACTACAAATACTACCACGACAACAACTACTACCACGACTACAACTACTACCACGACTACAACTACTACCACGACTACAACTACTACCACGACTACAACTACTACCACGACTACAACTACTACCACGACAACAACTACTACCACGACAACAACTACTACCACGACAACAACTACTACCACGACAACAACTACTACCACGACAACAACTACTACCACGACAACAACTAGTACCAGGACAACAACTACTACCACGACAACAACTAGTACCACGACTACAACTACTACCACGACTACAACTACTACCACGACTACAACTACTACCACGACAACAACTACTACCACGACTACAACTACTACCACGACTACAACTACTACCACGACTACAACTACAACTACTACCACGACTACAACTACTACCACGACTACAAATACTACCACGACTACAACTACTACCACGACTACAAATACTACCACGACAACAACTACTACCACGACTACAACTACTACCACGACTACAACGACTACGACTACCACGACTACAACTACTACCACGACTACAACTACTACCACGACTACAACTACTACCACGACTACAACTACTACCACGACAACAACTACTACCACGACAACAACTACTACCACGACAACAACTACTACCACGACAACAACTACTACCACGACAACTACTACGACAACAACTACTACCACGACAACAACTACTACCACGACAACAACTACTACCACGAATACAACTACTACCACGACTACAACTACTACCACGACAACAACTACTACCACGACTACAACTACTACCACGACTACAACTACAACTACTACCACGACTACAACTACTACCACGACTACAACTACTACCACGACTACAAATACTACCACGACAACAACTACTACCACGACTACAACTACTACCACGACTACAACGACTACAACTACTACCACGACTACAACTACTACCACGACAACAACTACTACCACGACAACAACTACTACCACGACAACAACTACTACCACGACAACAACTACTACCACGACAACAACTACTACCACGACAACAACTAGTACCACGACAACAACTACTACCACGACAACAACTAGTACCACGACTACAACTACTACCACGACTACAACTACTACCACGACAACAACTACTACCACGACTACAACTACTACCACGACTACAACTACAACTACTACCACGACTACAACTACTACCACGACTACAAATACTACCACGACTACAACTACTACCACGACTACAAATACTACCACGACAACAACTACTACCACGACTACAACTACTACCACGACTACAACGACTACGACTACCACGACTACAACTACTACCACGACTACAACTACTACCACGACTACAACTACTACCACGACAACAACTACTACCACGACAACAACTACTACCACGACAACAACTACTACCACGACAACAACTACTACCACGACAACAACTACTACCACGACAACTACTACGACAACAACTACTACCACGACAACAACTACTACCACGACAACAACTACTACCACGAATACAACTACTACCACGACTACAACTACTACCACGACAACAACTACTACCACGACTACAACTACTACCACGACTACAACTACAACTACTACCACGACTACAACTACTACCACGACTACAACTACTACC
>NC_088220.1:442500-500000 GCF_036934945.1 Oncorhynchus masou masou
TGGCAGGTATTATAACTGTGTGCCCTTCGCGGGCTGTGTGTTCGTGGGGCCGTCGAAGCTGTCGTCATGCCAACCCAGAGTCAAGACGTTTGAGGAGCTACCAATGGAAACGGCCTGGTATAAAACCCACAACAACGGAGTAAGCTCTATCTCTCATGCACTCTCTCTCCATCTCTTCATCTCTCTGTCATTGTATCTCTCCATCTCTCTATCATTGTATCTCTCCATCCCTCTATCGTTGTCTCTCCATCCCTCCATCATTGTATCTCTCCATCCCTCCATCATTGTATCTCTCCATCCCTCTATCATTGTATCTCTCCATCCCTCTATCGTTGTATCTCTCCATCCCTCTATCATTGTATCTCTCCATCTCTCCATCTCTCCATCCCTCTATCATTGTATCTCTCCATCCTTCTATCATTGCATCTCTCCATCCCTCTATCGTTGTATCTCTCCATCCCTCCATCATTGTATATCTCCATCTCTCCATCTCTCCATCCCTCTATCATTGTATCTCTCCATCCCTCTATCATTGCATCTCTCCATCTCTCTATCGTTGTATCTCTCCATCCCTTCATCATTGTATCTCTCCATCCCTCTATCATTGCATCTCTCCATCTCTCTATCGTTGTATCTCTCCATCCCTTCATCATTGTATCTCTCCATCCCTCTATCGTTGTATCTCTCCATCCCTTCATCATTGTATCTCTCCATCTCTCTATCATTGTATCTCTCCATCTCTCTATCATTGTATCTCTCCATCCCTCTATCATTGTATCTCTCCATCTCTCCATCTCTCTATCATTGTATCTCTCAATCCCTCTATCGTTGTATCTCTCCATCTCTCTATCATTGTATCTCTCCATCCCTCTATCATTGTATCTCTCCATCTCTCCATCTCTCTATCATTGTATCTCTCAATCCCTCTATCGTTGTATCTCTCCATCCCTTCATAATTTTATCTCTCAATCCCTCTATCATTGTATCTCTCCATCTCTCTATCATTGTATCTCTCCATCTCTCCATCTCTCTATCATTGTATCTCTCAATCCCTCCATCATTGTATCTCTCCATCCCTCTATCATTGTATCTCTCCATCCCTCTATCGTTGTATCTCTCCATCCCTCCATCATTGTATCTCTCCATCTCTCCATCTCTCCATCCCTCTATCATTGTATCTCTCAATCCCTCTATCATTGTATCTCTCCATCCCTCCATCATTGTATCTCTCCATCTCTCTATCATTGTATCTCTCCATCCCTCTATCATTGTATCTCTCCATCCCTCTATCGTTGTATCTCTCCATCCCTCCATCATTGTATCTCTCCATCTCTCCATCTCTCCATCCCTCTATCATTGTATCTCTCCATCCCTCTATCATTGTATCTCTCCATCTCTCCATCATTGTATCTCTCCATCTCTCTATCATTGTATCTCTCTATCGTTGTGTATCTCTCCATCCCTCCATCATTGTATCTCTCCATCTCTCCATCTCTCTATCATTGTATCTCTCAATCCCTCCATCATTGTATCTCTCCATCCCTCTATCATTGTATCTCTCCATCCCTCTATCGTTGTATCTCTCCATCCCTCCATCATTGTATCTCTCCATCTCTCCATCTCTCCATCCCTCTATCATTGTATCTCTCCATCCCTCTATCATTGTATCTCTCCATCCCTCTATCATTGTATCTCTCCATCCCTTTATCATTGTATCTCTCCATCTCTCTATCATTGTATCTCTCCATCTCTCTATCATTGTATCTCTCCATCCCTCTATCATTGCATCTCTCCATCTCTCTATCGTTGTATCTCTCTATCTCTCTATCGTTGTGTATCTCTCCATCCCTCCATCATTGTATCTCTCCATCCCTCTATCATTGTATCTCTCCATCCCTCTATCATTGTATCTCTCCATCTCTCTATCATTGTATCTCTCCATCTCTCTATCATTGTATCTCTCCATCTCTCTATCATTGTATCTCTCCATCTCTCTATCATTGTATCTCTCCATCTCTCTATCATTGTATCTCTCCATCCCTTATCATTGTATCTCTCCATCTCTCTATCATTGTATCTCTCCATCTCTCTATCATTGTCTCTCCATCCCTCTATCATTGTATCTCTCCATCCCTCTATCATTGCATCTCTCCATCTCTCTATCATTGCATCTCAACATGTTAAACTGGTCTTCAGTTGTCTAAACAGGTCAACATGTTAAACTGGTCTCCAGTTGTCTAAACAGGTCAACATGTTAAACTGGTCTCCAGTTGTCTAAACAGATCAACATGTTAAACTGGTCTCCAGTTGTCTAAACAGGTCAACATGTTAAACTGGTCTCCAGTTGCCTCAACAGGTCAACATGTTAAACTGGTCTCCAGTTGCCTCAACATGTCAACATGTTAAACTGGTCTCCAGTTGTCTAAACAGGTCAACATGCTAAACTGGTCTCCAGTTGTCTAAACAGGTCAACATGTTAAACTGGTCTCCAGTTGCCTCAACAGGTCAACATGTTAAACTGGTCTCCAGTTGCCTCAACAGGTCAACATGTTAAACTGGTCTCCAGTTTCCAGCCCCAACATGTTAAACTGGTCTCCAGTTGCCTCAACAGGTCAACATGCTAAACTGGTCTCCAGTTGTCTAAACAGGTCAACATGTTAAACTGGTCTCCAGTTGTCTAAACAGGTCAACATGTTAAACTAGTCTCCAGTTGCCTCAACAGGTCAACATGTTAAACTGGTCTCCAGTTGCCTCAACAGGTCAACATGTTAAACTGGTCTCCAGTTGCCTCAACAGGTCAACATGTTAAACTGGTCTCCAGTTGTCTAAACAGGTCAACATGTTAAACTGGTCTCCAGTTGCCTCAACAGGTCAACATGTTAAACTGGTCTCCAGTTGTCTAAACAGATCAACATGTTAAACTGGTCTCCAGTTGTCTAAACAGGTCAACATGTTAAACTGGTCTCCAGTTGTCTAAACAGGTCAACATGTTAAACTGGTCTCCAGTTGCCTCAACAGGTCAACATGTTAAACTGGTCTCCAGTTGTCTAAACAGGTCAACATGTTAAACTGGTCTCCAGTTGCCTCAACAGGTCAACATGTTAAACTGGTCTCCAGTTGCCTCAACAGGTCAACATGTTAAACTGGTCTCCAGTTGCCTCAACAGGTCAACATGTTAAACTGGTCTCCAGTTGTGTAAACAGGTCAACATGTTAAACTGGTCTCCAGTTGCCTCAACAGGTCAACATGTTAAACTGGTCTCCAGTTGTCTAAACAGGTCAACATGTTAAACTGGTCTCCAGTTGTGTAAACAGGTCAACATGTTAAACTGGTCTCCAGTTGCCTCAACAGGTCAACATGTTAAACTGGTCTCCAGTTGTCTAAACAGATCAACATGTTAAACTGGTCTCCAGTTGCCTAAACAGGTCAACATGTTAAACTGGTCTCCAGTTGTCTAAACAGGTCAACATGCTAAGCCATTGACCTGTTGTTATTGAATGTGATCCTGATGGACTGCTGTGTTCTCTCCCCAGGACAACCAGACAGACAGTGGGATGGTTCTGGCGTCAGAGGAGTTTGACATGATCCAACACGAACACAGAGGAGCCAAGTATGTTTAACACACCAATAATATAATGCCCTTAAAAGGGCATGGCGCATGTCTGTCTGTGTGGGTCCTATCTGTTAAAAATAAAATGGTCAGAAAATAACAACAGCATATCATCCTAACAGCTGTCTCCCCTCCTCTCCCACCTCCCCCTTCCCTCTTCTCCTCTCCCACCTCTGCTCCTCTCCTCCCCTCCTCTCCCACCTCCCCCTTCCCTCTTCTCCTACCTCCCGTCTTCCCTCTTCTCCTCTCCCCTCCTCTCCCCCATCCTCTCCCACCTCCCCCTTCCCTCTTCTCCTCTCCCCTCCTCTCCCACCTCCTCCCCTCTCCCTCCCCCTCCCCCACCTCCTCCCCTCTCCCCTCCTCTCCCACCTCCTCCCCTCTCCCCTCCTCCCCCATCCTCTCCCCCTCCCACCTCCCCCTTCCCTCCTCCCCTCCCCTCTCCCACCTCCTCCCCCTCTCCCCTCCTCTCCTCTCCCCCCAGGAGTACAGAGCGCCTGGTGGTGGTAGAGTCCAGCGGTAGCTCTGTTAGTTCCAGACACCGACCCGCCTTCCTCTCCCAGCTCTCTGGCCAGACCTTTTACAACAACGAGTATGGTCAGCTGTCAGAGGAGGGCAGGGTCCTGGACTTCTTCTCCTCCCCTGATGATACACGCTGCCTCGCATCCTCCAACCTGTGATGTCTCATTATCATCATCTCACTGGGCTAGCCCCTCCCCCTCCAACCTGTGATGTCTCATTATCATCATCTCAGTGGGCTAGCCCCTCCCCCTCCAACCTGTGATGTCTCATTATCATCATCTCAGTGGGCTAGCCCCTCCCCCTCCAATGTCATCATTATCATCATCTCAGTGGGCTAGCCCCTCCCCCTCCAACCTGTGATGTCTCATTATCATCATCTCAGTGGGCTAGCCCCTCCCCCTCCAACCTGTGATGTCTCATTATCATCATCTCAGTGGGCTAGCCCCTCCCCCTCCAACCTGTGATGTCTCATTATCATCATCTCAGTGGGCTAGCCCCTCCCCCTCCAATGTCATCATTATCATAATCTCAGTGGGCTAGCCCCTCCCCCTCCAATGTCATCATTATCATCATCTCAGTGGGCTAGCCCCTCCCCCTCCAACCTGTGATGTCTCATTATCATCATCTCAGTGGGCTAGCCCCTCCCCCTCCAACCTGTGATGTCTCATTATCATCATCTCAGTGGGCTAACCCCTCCCCCTCCAATGTCATCTTTATCATCATCTCAGTGGGCTAGCCCCTCCCCTCCAACCTGTAATGTCTCATTATCATCATCTCAGTGGGCTAGCCCCTCCCCTCCAATATCATCTTTATCATCATCTCAGTGGGCTAGCCCCTCCCCCCTCCAACCTGTGATGTCTCATTATCATCATCTCAGTGGGCTAGCCCCTCCCCCTCCAACCTGTGATGTCTCATTATCATCATCTCAGTGGGCTAACCCCTCCCCCTCCAATGTCATCTTTATCATCATCTCAGTGGGCTAGCCCCTCCCCCTCCAACCTGTAATGTCTCATTATCATCATCTCAGTGGGCTAGCCCCTCCCCCTCCAATGTCATCTTTATCATCATCTCAGTGGGCTAGCCCCTCCCCCTCCAACCTGTGATGTCTCATTATCATCATCTCAGTGGGCTAGCCCCTCCCCCTCCAACCTGTAATATCTCATTATCATCATCTCAGTGGGCTAGCCCCTCCCCTCCAACCTGTGATGTCTCATTATCATCATCTCAGTGGGCTAGTCCCTCCCCCTCCAACCTGTGATGTCATCATTATCTCAGTGGGCTAGTCCCTCCCCCTCCAACCTGTGGCTAGCAAGATTGGAATCCTAACTGAATATTGCTGCTTCACTATTTTTCAAGAAAGTAGCAATATTAAGTTTGGATTCCAATCTTGCTAGCCACAAGGGTTGGGAGTATGTTGTAGTATACTCAATTCCCTGTGTGTCACTCCTTCCCCTCTTCATGGCCTAGTGGCCCATATTGGACTGAGCCGTCTGTGCCTGCAGTTCTCTATCCAACCACTGGGTGGCAGTAGTATGTCAAACCCAAAGTATTTTAAATCAACCACAGTTCAGATTTGTATCTTTATACAGAGTAAGCTTCTTTTGTTTATTTGTACAAAAATATGAAAATAAAAAAGGCAATATATCTTCTTTAGTCATGTCTCACATGTTATTTTGTTAATAATAATTATGATTGCGATATGGGAAGTGTCCAAATTACAGTATGTGAGTCTGATCTGTTAGGACATCTCATGATTAGGTCACTGTAGAGTGAGGAGGAGGAGTGTTCAGAGAATAGACTGGATGTATGAATGAAGATCAGAGATGTATGAATGAAGACCAGAGATGTATGAATGAAGACCAGAGATGTATGAATGAAGACCAGAGATGAAGACCAGAGATGAAGACCAGAGATATAATATATGAAGACCAGAGATGAAGACCAGAGATATAATAGATGAAGGCCAGAGATGAAGGCCAGAGATGAAGACCAGAGATGAAGACCAGAGATGAAGACCAGAGATGAAGACCAGAGATGTAACATATGAAGACCAGAGATGAAGACCAGAGATGAAGACCAGAGATGAAGACCAGAGATGTAATATATGAAGACCAGAGATGAAGAACAGAGATGAAGACCAGAGATGAAGACCAGAGATGTAATATATGAAGACCAGAGATGAAGACCAGAGATGAAGACCAGAGATGAAGACCAGAGATAATATATGAAGACCAGAGATGAAGACCAGAGATGTAATATATGAAGACCAGAGATGAAGACCAGAGATAATATATGAAGACCAGAGATGAAGACCAGAGATGAAGACCAGAGATAATATATGAGGACCAGAGATGTAACATATGCTGGTGACTTAATGTCTCTACTCCAGATTATTTAATTGGTTCACACAGGTCTGTATTGGTATCACTCTACTGGCATCTCTCAAGGGTGCATCCCAAATGGCACCCTATTCCCCACTGAGTGCACTACTTCTGACCAAGACCTTTGGGACTCTAGGCAAAAGTAGTGCACTTTATAGGGAATAGAGTGCCAAGTGGGACAGAACAAAGGTGGAGGAGCAACCATCCACCTGACTGAAGGAGGGATGAGGGAGAGAATAAAAGGAGTGATCAACGATGGCGTTTTGAGAAAGCTGACTGCGTAAAAGCCTCTTGACATAATGTGGTCTCAGCTGAGATTAGGACAGAACGGAGATCAACGACATGTGGTCTCAGATATCTGCAGTCAGCTAAACAATTACCCCCTTTTGCAGTGATAGGCGCAGGACTGGTGACTAAGATGAGGTGACAGCGTAAAACAAAAACAAGCCGGACACAGCTGGCTACGTGTGGACTGAGTCAGGGATCTGAAGTCAACACCGCATGTCAGCAGAGTGGACCTATAGAACTACAATGGGCTCCAGTTCTGTGTGTGGACTGTTGTCACTAAAGTACAAATCAAACAAATATGTCTGTATAAAAAAAAAAATAATAATAATAATAATAATTGTGTGAGTTTTATGCAACACGTTTTCATTGGCTTGGAATATTCCAGGCCGATTGGGTAAAAGGACAGTGAGTAACTCGACCATCGTCTCTAAAAGGAAGACTCCTGAATGTTCTGAGGTCAGTGCTTGTCTGTTGTCATGAGGAAGTAGGAACTAGAACACTGCGGTTGCTATGGTAACCTTACTGGTAGTACAACGGGTTGTTTCAGTGATGTCATCGGATTCTTTCATAACAGGAACATGTCTGACCGAGTCCAGAAATACCAGTTTTAACAAAGACTTCAAAGGCCTTCATCTTAGTTGGCATGGTAGCGATGAGACCATTGATAAAGAACGTCTCGACGGAATCCCAAACGGCACCCTATTCCCTGTGTAGTGCACTACTTTGATGATAGCTTTATGGGCCCTGGTCTAAAAGTCATGCACTACATTGGCAATAGAAGGGCTATATCCCAAATGTCACCCTAACTAACAGTTCCCTCCCTTCCCACAGAAACAAACGGATAATACCGAATTGTTATCAATTTCAAATCAAAAGAACACATTTACATACAGACTGTGTAAGATATAATACCAAACTAAGAAGCGACTATTCTTTTGGCAACAATAAGACATCCGAATCTTTTAAAAATGTTCCAGACAGAAAAACAAAATGGGTGAAAGCAAAAACACTGTCAGAACAGAAGGATGAGACACGGACACTGAACAGACAGTACGGTCAGTCACAATGCATTTTGGGAAACATTCTAGAAAAAGGAGAGGAGGCGGGGCAGAAAACACTGACCACTGATTGGCAACGTTGTTGCTGGTCTATAATTCAGCCAATAGCGTGACAGATTCAGCATTAAGAAATGACAATAAGAAAACAACAGTTACAGAACGCTGAAAAGACTTGATTTCCACTTGTGAGACACGACACAGGTTTCACAAAGCCTAAAGGCACAACTTGTGATGTTCCTACGGTCGACTCATCCATCCCATTGTCGTACGGGGAAATATAATGCCAGTCTCTATCTCAATTGTATAAAGTCTTGTCTCCTTGTCTCCTTTCCTTAATCTGCTCTGACAGATGAAGGAATGTATGCCTCAGTGGGTAGAGCATGGCACTTCTAATACCAGGATGGTGGGTTCGATTCCCGTTGGGGCCTCCCATAAAGAAAATGTGTACCATGAATGCTTTGGAAAAGGCCGTCAGCTAAATGGTATATGTTAATATTATTCTAGCAGTGAAGGAGGCCTATTGAGATGCACCCTTCTGGATGTTAGAAATACGTTTTATGGGGGCGTAGTGACACGTCCTCTGGACAGCGTAGTGACACGTCCTCTGGACAGCGTAGTGACACGTCCTCAGGACAGCGTAGTGACACGTCCTCGGGACAGCGTAGTGACACGTCCTCTGGACAGCGTAGTGACACGTCCTCTGGACAGCGTAGTGACACGTCCTCTGGACAGCGTAGTGACACGTCCTCGGGACAGCGTAGTGACACGTCCTCGGGACAGCGTAGTGACACGTCCTCGGGACAGCGTAGTGACACGTCCTCGGCGTAGTGACACGTCCTCGGGACAGCGTAGTGACACGTCCTCGGCGTAGTGACACGTCCTCGGGACAGCGTAGTGACACGTCCTCGGGACAGCGTAGTGACACGTCCTCGGGACAGCGTAGTGACACGTCCTCTGGACAGCGTAGTGACACGTCCTCGGCGTAGCGACACGTCCTCGGCGTAGCGACACGTCCTCGGGACAGCGTAGCGACACGTCCTCGGGACAGCGTAGCGACACGTCCTCTGGACAGCGTAGCGACACGTCCTCGGGACAGCGTAGCGACACGTCCTCGGGACAGCGTAGCGACACGTCCTCGGGACAGCGTAGCGACACGTCCTCGGGACAGCGAAGCGACACGTCCTCGGGACAGCGTAGCGACACGTCCTCTGGACAGCGTAGTTATACGTCCTCTGGACAGCGTAGTTATACGTCCTCTGGACAGCGTAGTGACACGTCCTCGGGACAGCGTAGTGACACGTCCTCGGGACAGCGTAGTGACACGTCCTCGGCGTAGTGACACGTCCTCGGCGTAGTGACACGTCCTCGGGACAGCGTAGTGACACGTCCTTGGCGTAGTAACACGTTCCCGGGACAGCGTAGTGATACGTCCTCTGGACAGCGTAGTGACACTTCCTCGGGACAGCGTAGTGACACGTCCTCGGGGCAGCGTAGTGACACTTCCTCGGGACAGCGTAGTGACACGTCCTCGGGACAGCGTAGTGACACGTCCTCGGGACAGCGTAGTGACACGTCCTCGGGACAGCGTAGTGACACGTCCTCGGGACAGCGCAGTGACACGTCCTCGGGACAGCGTAGTGACAAGTCCTCGGGACAGCGTAGTGACACGTCCTATGGACAGGGTAGTGACACGTCCTCTGGACAGCGTAGTGACACGTCCTCGGGACAGCGTAGCGACACGTCCTCTGGACAGCGTAGCGACACGTCCTCGGGACAGCGAAGCGACACGTCCTCGGGACAGCGTAGTGACACGTCCTCTGGACAGCGTAGTTATACGTCCTCTGGACAGCGTAGGTATACGTCCTCGGGACAGCGTAGTGACACGTCCTCGGGACAGCGTAGTGACACGTCCTCGGGACAGCGTAGTGACACGTCCTCGGGACAGCGTAGTGACACGTCCTCGGCGTAGTGACACGTCCCCGGGACAGCGTAGTGATACGTCCTCGGGACAGCGTAGTGATACGTCCTCGGGACAGCGTTGTGACACGTCCTTGGCGTAGTGACACGTTCCCGGGACAGCGTAGTGATACGTCCTCTGGACAGCGTAGTGACACTTCCTCGGGACAGCGTAGTGACACGTCCTCGGGACAGCGTAGTGACACGTCCTTGGCGTAGTGACACGTTCCCGGGACAGCGTAGTAATACGTCCTCTGGACAGCGTAGTGACACTTCCTCGGGACAGCGTAGTGACACTTCCTCGGGACAGCGTAGTGACACGTCCTCGGGACAGCGTAGTGACACGTCCTCGGGACAGCGTAGTGACACGTCCTCGGGACAGCGTAGTGAGACGTCCTCGGCGTAGTGGCACGTCCCCGGGACAGCGTAGTGACACGTCCTCTGGACAGCGTAGTGACACGTCCTCAGGACAGCGTAGTGACACGTCCTCTGGACAGCGTAGTGACACGTCCTCTGGACAGCGTAGTGACACGTCCTCGGGGCAGCGTAGTGACACTTCCTCGGGACAGCGTAGTGACACGTCCTCGGGACAGCGTAGTGACACGTCCTCTGGACAGCGTAGCGAGACATCCTCGGGACAGCGTAGCGACACTTCCTCGGGACAGCGTAGTGAGACGTCCTCGGCGTAGTGGCACGTCCCCGGGACAGCGTAGTGACACGTCCTCTGGACAGCGTAGTGACACGTCCTCTGGACAGCGTAGCGAGACATCCTCGGGACAGCGTAGCGACACGTCCTCGGGACAGCGTAGTGACACGTCCTCTGGACAGCGTAGTGAGACGTCCTCTGGACAGCGTAGTGACACGTCCTCAGGACAGCGTAGTGAGACGTCCTCGGGACAGCGTAGTGACACGTCCTCTGGACAGCTTAGTGACACGTCCTCGGGACAGCTTAGTGACACGTCCTCTGGACAGCGTAGTGACACGTCCTCTGGACAGCGTAGTGACACGTCCTCTGGACAGCGTAGTGACACGTCCTCGGGACAGCGTAGTGACACGTCCTCGGGACAGCGTAGTGACACGTCCTCGGGACAGCGTAGTGACACGTCCTCGGGACAGCGTAGTGACACGTCCTCGGGACAGCGTAGTGACACGTCCTCGGGACAGCGTAGTGACACGTCCTCGGGACAGCGTAGTGACACGTCCTCTGGACAGCGTAGTGACACGTCCTCTGGACACCGTAGTGACACGTCCTCTGGACAGCCTAGTGACACGTCCTCGGGACAGCGTAGTGACACGTCCTCGGGAAAGCGTAGTGACACGTCCTCGGGACAGCGTAGTGACACGTCCTCGGGACAGCGTAGTGACACGTCCTCTGGACAGCGTAGTGACACGTCCTCGGGACAGCGTAGTGACACGTCCTCGGGACCGCGTAGTGACACGTCCTCGGGACAGCGTAGTGACACGTCCTCGGGACAGCGTAGTGACACGTCCTCGGGACATCTTTCCTATCTGGATCTTCCTCCAGGCCTCGGAGGCTGTGAATATACAGGAGTCTATGATGCCTGCTATCGTGAACGCCCTCCGATGATAGCACAGATCTGGAGGGGAGGACAGGTCAGGAGTTAGGGTTTAACCGGGATGTGGACATGAGGTTAGGGTTAAGGGTTAGGGGTTAAGGGGTAAGGGTCAGGGGTTAAGGGTTAAGGGTCAGGGGTTAAGGGTTAAGGGTTAAGGGTTGGGGTTAAGGGTCAGGGGTTAAGGGTTAAGTGTTAAGGGTTGGGGTTAAGGGTTGGGGTTAGGGGTTAAGGGTCAGGGGTTAAGGGTTAAGGGTTAAGGGTTTGGGTTAAGGGTTAGGGGTTAAGGGTTGGGGTTAGGGGTTAAGGGTTAGGGCTAGGGTTAGGGGTTAAGGGTTAGGGGTTGAGGGTTGGGGGTTAAGGGTTAAGGGTTAAGGGTTAAGGGTTAAGGGTTAGGGGTGAAGGGGTAAGGGTTGGGGTTAAGGGTTAAGGGTTAGGGGTTAAGGGGTAAGGGTTAAGGGTTGGGGTAACTTACCATAGTTATGAACCGGTAGAGGGGTTGTCTCTTCTCTGTGTACTTCACTGTGATTGGACCGAGGTCATAGCGGAACCAGATAGCTGGGATAATCCTTCCTGTGTGGCTATAGGCTACGTACTCCTGTAGGGGCGGGACAGAGAGAGAGAAGACATGTTTACTGGTTGGTTACGTACTCCTGTAGGGGCGGGACAGAGAGAGAAGACATGTTTACTGGTTGGTTACGTACTCCTGTAGGGGCGGGACAGAGAGAGAGACATGTTTACTGGTTGGTTACGTACTCCTGTAGGGGCGGGACAGAGAGAGAGACATGTTTACTGGTTGGTTACGTACTCCTGTAGGGGCGGGACAGAGAGAGAGACATGTTTACTGGTTGGTTACGTACTCCTGTAGGGGCGGGACAGAGAGAGAAGACATGTTTACTGGTTGGTTACGTACTCCTGTAGGGGCGGGACAGAGAGAGAAGACATGTTTACTGGTTGGTTACGTACTCCTGTAGGGGCGGGACAGAGAGAGAGACATGTTTACTGGTTGGTTACGTACTCCTGTAGGGGCGGGACAGAGAGAGAGACATGTTTACTGGTTGGTTACGTACTCCTGTAGGGGCGGGACAGAGAGAGAGACATGTTTACTGGTTGGTTACGTACTCCTGTAGGGGCGGGACAGAGAGAGAAGACATGTTTACTGGTTGGTTACGTACTCCTGTAGGGGCGGGACAGAGAGAGACATGTTTACTGGTTGGTTACGTACTCCTGTAGGGGCGGGACAGAGAGAGACATGTTTACTGGTTGGTTACGTACTCCTGTAGGGGCGGGACAGAGAGAGAGACATGTTTACTGGTTGGTTACGTACTCCTGTAGGGGCGGGACAGAGAGAGAGACATGTTTACTGGTTGGTTACGTACTCCTGAAGGGGCGGGACAGAGAGAGACATGTTTACTGGTTGGTTACGTACTCCTGTAGGGGCGGGACAGAGAGAGAGACATGTTTACTGGTTGGTTACGTACTCCTGAAGGGGCGGGACAGAGAGAGACATGTTTACTGGTTGGCTACGTACTCCGGTAGGGGCGGGACAGAGAGAGAAGACATGTTTACTGGTTGGTTACGTACTCCTGTAGGGGCGGGACAGAGAGAGAAGACATGTTTACTGGTTGGCTACGTACTCCTGTAGGGGCGGGACAGAGAGAGAAGACATGTTTACTGGTTGGTTACGTACTCCTGTAGGGGCGGGACAGAGAGAGAAGACATGTTTACTGGTTGGTTACGTACTCCTGTAGGGGCGGGACAGAGAGATAGACATGTTTACTGGTTGGTTACGTACTCCTGTAGGGGCGGGACAGAGAGATATACATGTTTACTGGTTGGTTACGTACTCCTGTAGGGGCGGGACAGAGAGAGACATGTTTACTGGTTGGTTACGTACTCCTGTAGGGGCGGGACAGAGAGAGACATGTTTACTGGTTGGTTACGTACTCCGGTAGGGGCGGGACAGAGAGAGAGAAGACATGTTTACTGGTTGGTTACGTACTCCTGTAGGGGCGGGACAGAGAGAGAAGACATGTTTACTGGTTGGTTACGTACTCCTGTAGGGGCGGGACAGAGAGAGAGACATGTTTACTGGTTGGTTACGTACTCCTGTAGGGGCGGGACAGAGAGAGAAGACATGTTTACTGGTTGGTTACGTACTCCTGTAGGGGCGGGACAGAGAGAGAAGACATGTTTACTGGTTGGTTACGTACTCCTGTAGGGGCGGGACAGAGAGAGAAGACATGTTTACTGGTTGGTTACGTACTCCTGTAGGGGCGGGACAGAGAGAGACATGTTTACTGGTTGGTTACGTACTCCTGTAGGGGCGGGACAGAGAGAGAGAAGACATGTTTACTGGTTGGATACAATATGTAATGTTATTAGCATAACGTGTTTTTATCTTTGATGTGTTTTTTAACTGTTGTCGTCTTTGACTAAGTCTCTCTTGAATAGTCCAGATAACTCTTAGATAATGTCGCTGTTCTCCATGTTGCGGACACACACACACACACACACACACACACACACACACACACACACACACACACACACACACACACACACACACACACACACACACACACACACACACACACACACACACACACACACACACACACACACACACACACACACACACACACCACCTTAGGGGAGCATGGCATGAACACATCCACACCAGGAACCCCACTGGCCAGAGAACATCTTCCACAAAGCTGTGAACTGAGAGACAGAAGAAGGACCTTCTATGCCATCAAAAGGAACCTAAAACTCAACATCCCAATGAGGATCTGGCTAAAAATACTTGAATCAGTTATAGCACCCATTGCCCTCTATGGTTGTGAGGTCTGGGGTCTGCTCACCAGCCAAGACTTCACAAAATGGGACAAACACATCATTTTGAAAAAATATCCTCAGTGTACAACGTAGAACACCAAATAACGCATGCAGAGCAGAATTAGGCCGATACCCACTAATGATCAAAAATGATCAGAAAAGAGACGTTAAATTCTACAACCACCTAAAAGGAAGCGATTCCCAAACCTTCCACAACAAAGCCATCACCTACAGAGAGATGAACCTGGAGAAGAGTCCCCTAAGCAAGCTGGTCCTGGGGCTCTGTTCACAAACACACCCCACAGAGCCCCATGACAGCAGCACAATTACATCCAACCAAATCATGAGAAAACAAAAAGATAATTACTTGACACATTGGAAAGAATTAACAAAAAAACAGAACAAACTAGAATGCTATTTGGCCCTACACAGAGAGTACACAGCGGCAGAATACCTGACCACTGTGACTGACCCAAACTTAAGGAAAGCTTTGACTATGTACAGACTCAGTGAGCATCGCCTTGCTATTGAGAAAGGCCGCCGTAGGCAGACATGGCTCTCAAGAGAAGACAGGCTATGTGCTCACTCACCACATAATGAGGTGGAAACTGAGCTGCACTTCCTAACCTCCTGCCCAACGTATGCCCATATTAGAGACACATATTTCCCTCAGATTACACAGATCCACAAAGAATTTGAAAACAAACCCAATCTTGATAAACTCCCATATCTACTGGGTGAAATACCACAGTGTGACATCACAGCAGCAAGATGTGTGACCTGATGCCACAAGTAAAGGGCAACCAGTGAAGAACATGCACCATTGTAAATACAACCCATGTTTATTTATTTTCCCTTTACTTTAACTATTTGCACTTCATTACAACACTGAATATTAACATAATCACCTCATGACATTTGAAATGTCTCTGTTCTTTTGGAACTTCTGTGAGTGTAATGTTTACTGCTCATTTTTATTGTTTATTTCACTTTTGTTTATTATCTATTTCACTTGCTTTGGCAATGTAGACATGTTATACAGAACTGTACTGACCAGTAGTTTCTCCCCGAAGGCCAGTTCGTGTATGAGGTGTGTCATGTCAGGGCTCTGGGGCTGGGCTGTGGGTCGACACGTGGAAGTTACCTGGTACCTGGAGGGAGAGCAAAACAATATAACCATACAGAGATGAGTAGGACACAGACTTTATATAACCCAGGAGTCCTGATGCACAGCCAGTTGGAAGATCATTCAGTTCAGTAGAAAGTTCATCTGTTAAAATAATCCACTGGATTGTGACGCCAGTTACAACTTGTTAGAAGCTGACGTCAAACCGTATCCCAGAGGAGACAGGAGAGGAGACAGGAGACAGGAGAGGAGACAGGAGAGGAGACAGGAGAAACACACAGGACAGGAGACAGGAGAGGAGACAGGAGAGGAGACAGGAGAGGAGACAGGGGAAACACACAGGAGAGGAGACAGGAGAAACACACAGGAGAGGAGACAGGAGAGGAGACAGGAGAGGAGACAGGAGAGGAGGCCAGAGAAGAGACAGGAGAGGAGACAGGAGAGGAGACAGGAGACAGGAGAGGAGACAGGAGAGGAGACAGGAGAGGAGACAGGAGAGGAGACAGGAGAGGAGACAGGAGAGGAGACAAGAGAGGAAACAGGAGACTGGAGAGGAGACAGGAGAGGAGACAGGAGAGGAGGCCAGAGAAGAGACAGAAGAGGAGACAGGAGAGGAGGCCAGAGAAGAGACAGGAGAATAGACAGGAGAGGAGACAGGAGAGGAGGCCAGAGAAGAGACAGGAGAGGAGACAGGAGAGGAGGCCAGAGAGGAGACAGGAGAGGAGACAGGAGAGGAGACCAGAGAGGAGACAGGAGAGGAGACCAGAGAAGAGACAGGAGAGGAGACAGGAGAGGAGACAGGAGAGGAGGCCAGAGAAGAGACAGGAGAGGAGACAGGAGAGGAGACAGGAGAGGAGACAGGAGAGGAGACAGGAGTGGAGACAGGAGAGGAGACAGGAGAGGAGACCAGAGAGGAGACAGGAGAGGAGACCAGAGAGGAGACCAGAGAGGAGACAGAGAAGGAGGCCAGAGAAGAGACAGGAGAGGAGACAGGAGAGGAGACAGGAGAGGAGACAGGAGAGGAGACCAGAGAGGAGACCAGAGAGGAGACAGGAGAGGAGGCCAGAGAAGCGACAGGAGAGGAGGCCAGAGAAGAGACAGGAGAGGAGACAGGAGAGGAGACCAGAGAGGAGGCCAGAGAAGAGACAGGAGAGGAGACAGGAGAGGAGACAGTAGTGGAGACAGGAGAGGAGACAGGAGAAGAGACAGGAGAGGAGAGGAGACAGGAGAGGAGACAGGGGAAACACACAGGAGAGGAGACAGGAGAGGAGACAGGAGAGGAGACAGGAGAGGAGACAGGAGAGGAGGCCAGAGAAGAGACAGGAGAGGAGACAGGAGAGGAGACAGGAGAGGAGACAGGAGAGGAGACGGGAGAGGAGACAGGAGAGGAGACAGGAGAGGAGACCAGAGAGGAGACAGGAGAGGAGACCAGAGAGGAGACAGGAGAGGAGACAGGGGAAACACACAGGAGAGGAGACAGGAGAGGAGACAGGAGAGGAGACAGGAGAGGAGGCCAGAGAAGAGACAGGAGAGGAGACAGGTGAGGAGACAGGAGAGGAGACCAGAGAGGAGACAGGAGAGGAGACAGGAGAGGAGACCAGAGAAGAGACAGGAGAGGAGACCAGAGAGGAGACAGGAGAGGAGACAGGGGAAACACACAGGAGAGGAGACAGGAGAGGAGACAGGAGAGGAGACAGGAGACAGGAGAGGAGACAGGAGAGGAGACAGGAGAGGAGACAAGAGAGGAAACAGGAGACTGGAGAGGAGACAGGAGAGGAGACAGGAGAAACACGGGTCTCTCTGGGTAACTGGAGCTCTCTCAGGGTTCAGTGACGGTTGTGTGTGCAAACTGGAAAATCTGTCTGAAGTGACCTGTGGTTTTGTGAGCTGTCAAATCAAATCAGATGTTATTGGTCACATATACATGGTTAGCAGATCTTATTGGTCACATACACATGGTTAACAGATGTTATTGGTCACATGGTTAGCAGATGTTATTGGTCACATACACATGGTTAGCAGATCTTATTGGTCACATACACATGGTTAACAGATGTTATTGGTCACATGGTTAGCAGATGTTATTGGTCACATACACATGGTTAGCAGATCTTATTGGTCACATACACATGGTTAACAGATGTTATTGGTCACATACACATGGTTAGCAGATGTTATTGGTCACATGGTTAGCAGATGTTATTGGTCATATACACATGGTTAACAGATGTTATTGGTCACATACACATGGTTAGCAGATCTTATTGGTCACATACACATGGTTAACAGATGTTATTGGTCACATACACATGGTTAACAGATGTTATTGGTCACATACACATGGTTAACAGATGTTATTGGTCACATACACATGGTTTGCAGATCTTATTGGTCACATACACATGGTTAACAGATGTTATTGGTCACATACACATGGTTAGCAGATCTTATTGGTCACATACACATGGTTAACAGATGTTATTGGTCACATACACATGGTTAACAGATGTTATTGGTCACATACACATGGTTAGCAGATCTTATTGGTCACATACACATGGTTAACAGATGTTATTGGTCACATACACATGGTTTGCAGATCTTATTGGTCACATACACATGGTTAACAGATGTTATTGGTCACATACACATGGTTAACAGATGTTATTGGTCACATACACATGGTTAGCAGATCTTATTGGTCACATACACATGGTTAACAGATGTTATTGGTCACATACACATGGTTAACAGATGTTATTGGTCACATACACATGGTTAGCAGATGTTATTGGTCACACGGTTAGCAGATGTTATTGGTCACATACACATGGTTAGTAGATGTTATTGGTCACATGGTTAGCAGATGTTATTGGTCACATACACATGGTTAGCAGATCTTATTGGTCACATGGTTAGCAGATGTCATTGGTCACATACACATGGTTAACAGATCTTATTGGTCACACGGTTAGCAGATGTTATTGGTCACATACACATGGTTAGCAGATCTTATTGGTCACATACACATGGTTAACAGATGTTATTGGTCACATACACATGGTTTGCAGATCTTATTGGTCACATACACATGGTTAACAGATGTTATTGGTCACATACACATGGTTAACAGATGTTATTGGTCACATACACATGGTTAGCAGATCTTATTGGTCACACGGTTAGCAGATGTTATTGGTCACATACACATGGTTAGCAGATGTTATTGGTCACATGGTTAGCAGATGTTATTGGTCACATACACATGGTTAGCAGATCTTATTGGTCACATGGTTAGCAGATGTTATTGGTCACATACACATGGTTAGCAGATGTTAATGCGAGTGTAGTGAAATGCTTGTGTTTCTAGTTCCGACCATGCAGTAATAACCAACAAGTAATCTAACAATTTCACAACAACTACCTTTTACAAACAAGTGTAGAGGAATGAATAAGAATATGTACATATAAATATATGGATGAGCGATGGCCGAACATCATAGGCAAGATGAAGTAGAGGATGTAGAATACAGTATATAAATATGAGATGAGTAATGTAGGATGTGTAAACATTATTAAAGTGGTATTATTTAAAGTGACTAGTGAAACCTTTTTTAAATCCATGTATTTAAGTGGCCAGAGATTTGAGTCAGTATGTTGACAGCAGCCACTATGTTAGTGATGGCTGTTTAACAGTCTGATGGCCTTGAGATAGAAGCTGTTTTTCAGTCTCTCGGTCCCAGTTTTGATGCACCTGTACTGACCTCACCTTCTGGATGATAGCGGGGTGAACAGGCAGTGGCTCGGGTGGTTGTTGTCCTTGATGATCTTTTTGGCCTTCCTGTGACATCGGGTGCTGTGTCCTGGAGGGCAGGTCGTTTGCTCCCGGTGATGCGTTGTGCAGACCTCACTACCCTCTGGAGAGCCTTACGGTTGAGGGCGGAGCAGTTGCCGTACTAGACGGTGATACAGCCCGACAGGATGCTGTCAATTGTGCATCTGTAAAAGTTTGAGGGTCTCCGGTGACAAGCCAAATTTCTTCAGCTTCCTGAGGTTGGTGCATGGCCACGCAGTCATGGGTGAACAGGGAGTACAGGAGAGGGCTCAGAACGCACCCTTGTGGGGCCCCAGTGTTGAGGATCAGTGGGGTGGAGATGTTGTTTCCTACCTTCACTACCTGGGGGCGGCCCGTCAGGAAGTCCAGGACCCAGTCGATGCCGCACCCTGTGTTGTCAAAGAACAGCATTCTGACATGTCCAGATGGGATAGGTCTGTGGACCTGTTGGGGCAGTAAGCAAACTGAAGTGGGTCCAGGCTATCAGGTAGGGTGGAGGTGATCTGGTCCTTGACTAGTATCTCATGATGACAGAAGTGAGCGGTAGTCGTTTAGCTCAGTTACCTTAGCTTTCTTGGGAACAAGAACAATGGTGTCCCTCTTGAAGCATGTGTGAACAGCAGACTGGGATAGGGATTGATTGAATATGTCCGTAAACACACCAGCCAGCTGGTCTGCGCATGCTCTGAGGACGCGGCTGTGGATGCCGTCTGGGCCTGCAGCCTTACGAGGGTTAACATGTTTAAATGTCTTACTCACGTCGGCCACGGAGAAGGAGAGCCCACAGGTTTTGGTAGCAGGCCATGTCAGTGGTACTGTATTGTCCTCAAAGTGAGCAAATAAGTTGTTTAATTTGTCTGGGAGCAAGACGTCGATGTCTAGGGGCTGGTTTTCTTTTTGTAATCCGTGATTGACTGTAGACCCTGCCACATACCTCTTGTGTCTGAGCCGTTGAATTGAGATTCTACCTTGTCTCTATACTGACGCTTAGCTTGTTTGATTGCCTTGCGGAGGGAATAGCTGCACTGTTTGTATTCGGTCATGTTTCTGGTCGCCTTGCCCTGATTAAAAGTGGGGTTCGCGCTTTCAGTTTCACGCGAATGCTGCCATCAATCCACGGTTTCCGGTTAGGGAAGTTTTTATTGGTCACAGAGGGTACAACATCTCCGATGCACTTGCTAATAAACATGCTCACCAAGTCAGCGTGTACATTAATGTTATTGTCTGAGGCTATCCGGAACATATCCCAGTCCACGTGACTGAGGCAATCTTGAAGCGTGGAAGCCGATTGGTCAGACCAGCGTTGTATTGACCTGAGCACGGGTGTTTCCTGTTTTAGTTTCTGTCTGTCTATAGGCTGGGAGCAAAATGGAGTCGTGGTCAGATTTGCCCGAAGGGCTTTGGATGAAGTTCAAGTAGCAATGATCCAGAAAGCTCGTTGTGCGTTCGATATGCTGATAGAACCAGACTTCCTAAATTCTTGGCTTTGTTAAAATCCCCAGCTACAATAAATGCCACCTCAGGATGTATGGTTTCCAGTTTACATAGTCCAGTGAAGTTCTTTCTGGGCCGACAATGTAAGAAATAACTGCTAGTTATTACTTATTACTGCTATATTATTATTATTATTATTATTACTACTAGTTTCTCTGTCGGAGGTCTGTGGGGGTCAGCAGTGTCTCCTTACTTTGTTAATAGTGAACTCTCCCTCGAAGCGACAACCATATCCATGGTTGAGAGGAACCTTCATGGAGTTGTCTATGTGCCCCACCTCATGATGACCTATCTCATCCTGGATATCCAGACCCACCACTGGGGAGAGAGAGAGAGAGAGAGAGAGAACAACAGTGGTCAGATAATTTCTGTTGGGTACCTGCCTAGTCACAGTACATAGTAACACTCTCTCGCTTTCTCTCAGTCTTGATCTCTCCTGGCACATAGGCAGACAGGATCCAATTTAAGGACCCCCTCTATGGGGTGATGGATACAGAAGAGAGAGGGGGTCTGGTGTCTATCCAGAGCGACCTTCAACTTTTGGTATCTCAGACGATAAGTTTGAAACCATCTGCTGCTCCTAAAATACAACCCGGATCAAAATGCAGTATGGATATAGATGCGTGTTCGTAAGCTAGAGGCCGAGACAAAAGTCAACTCTCTCCATTTCAGATTTCTAAATAGATATTTAAAATAGGGTCGAGAGAATGAGGTCATTCAGATTTCTCTTCATATGTTGGTAAAGGAGAAAAGTCAGATGCTCATTTAAGGAAGTAGAGAATGCTGTAATTTATAGAGAGACATCTAGAAGGCTGGAGAATAACTTCTATATCAGTCTTAATATTTCACAACGTCCCAAAATAGAGGTTGAATACTGAACAGTGTGATGTCATGCCCCGATTCTCTTCTTGGTCTCTTTCTTTCTCTTCTATGTAAGGCAGGTACAGACCCCCTCAGAGAAACACGATGAGGAGGATTATATTCATCATGTGTTATTCCATGAAGTCAAAGATCTTGGCTTGTTTTAGTATCTGTGAGGGAGGAGGGGATGGAAGATACAATATAACCGAAGAAGAAGAGTATATGTAATACTGAGAGATTAGAGCCATCGTTACTCATCGATTTACTATTATTAATGTTGTTTCTCTCTGCGTTGTCGGGACTGTGAGAAAGCATTTCACATTTATTCCTGTTGTTTATGAAGCATGTAACAAATCTAATTTGATTTTGACATTAGGGACAGTGTTTAGTTGTGGCCTAAAGTGTTGAGTGTATATTGTTCACACAGCATGAGGCTTCAGCTGGACATCACAGTCGTTTCTGTTACCAATTTACTATGATGATTTACCTGGTTGTTACTCAGACAGTAGTCATTACCTGAGAATAACAACCTGGAGCCCTATTCCCTACATAGTACACTACTTTAGACCAGGACCCTATTCCCTATATAGAGCACTACTTTAGACCAGAGCCCTATTCCCTACATAGAGCACTACTTTAGACCAGAGCCCTATTCCCTACATAGAGCACTACTTTAGACCAGAGCCCTATTCCCTACATAGAGCACTACTTTAGACCAGAGCCCTATTCCCTACATCCCTACTTTAGACCAGAGCAGGACTGACTCATTACCAGATCAGTCTACCCCCCACAGATCAGTCTACTCCCCACAGATCAGTCTACTCCCCACAGAGCAGTCTACCCCCAGAGAGCAGTCTACCCCCCACAGAGCAGTCTACCCCCCACAGATCAGTCTACTCCCCACAGATCAGTCTACTCCCCACAGAGCAGTCTACCCCCCACAGAGCAGTCTACCCCCCACAGAGCAGTCTGCCCCCCACAGATCAGTCTACTCCCCACAGATCAGTCTACCCCCACAGAGCAGTCTACCCCCCACAGATCAGTCTACTCCCCACAGATCAGTCTACTCCCCACAGATCAGTCTACTCCCCACAGAGCAGGACTGACTCATTACCAGATCAGTCTACCCCCCACAGAGCAGTCTACTCCCCACAGATCAGTCTACTCCCCACAGAGCAGTCTACCCCCCAGAGAGCAGTCTACCCCCCACAGAGCAGTCTACCCCCCACAGATCAGTCTACTCCCCACAGATCAGTCTACTCCATACAGAGCAGTCTACTCCCTACAGAGCAGTCTACTCCCCACAGAGCAGTCTACTCCCCACAGAGCAGGACTGACTCATTACCAGATCAGTCTACCCCCCACAGATCAGTCTACTCCCCACAGATCAGTCTACTCCCCACAGAGCAGGACTGACTCATTACCAGATCAGTCTACCCCCCACAGAGCAGTCTACTCCCCACAGATCAGTCTACTCCCCACAGAGCAGTCTACCCCCCACAGAGCAGTCTACCCCCCACAGAGCAGTCTACCCCCCACAGATCAGTCTACTCCCCACAGATCAGTCTACTCCCCACAGAGCAGGACTGACTCATTACCAGATCAGTCTACCCCCCACAGAGCAGTCTACTCCCCACAGATCAGTCTACTCCCCACAGAGCAGTCTACCCCCCACAGAGCAGTCTACCCCCCACAGAGCAGTCTACCCCCCACAGAGCAGTCTACTCCATACAGATCAGTCTACTCCCCACAGAGCAGTCTACTCCCCACAGAGCAGTCTACTCCCCACAGAGCAGTCTACTCCCCACAGAGCAGTCTACCCCCCACAGATCAGTCTACTCCCTACAGAGCAGTCTACCCCCTACAGAGCAGTCTACTCCATACAGAGCAGTCTACTCCCCACAGAGCAGTCTACCCCCCACAGATCAGTCTACTCCCTACATAGCAGTCTACTCCCCACAGAGCAGTCTACTCCCCACAGAGCAGTCTACTCCCCACAGAGCAGTCTACTCCCCACAGAGCAGTCTACTCCCCACAGATCAGTCTACCCCCTACAGAGCAGTCTACTCCATACAGAGCAGTCTACTCCATACAGAGCAGTCTACTCCCCACAGAGCAGTCTACTCCCCACAGAGCAGTCTACTCCCTACAGAGCAGTCTACTCCCCACAGATCAGTCTACTCCCCACAGAGCAGTCTACTCCCTACAGAGCAGTCTACTCCCCACAGATCAGTCTACTCCCCACAGAGCAGTCTACTCCCCACAGAGCAGTCTACCCCCTACAGAGCAGTCTACTCCATACAGAGCAGTCTACTCCCCACAGAGCAGTCTACCCCCCACAGAGCAGTCTACTCCCCACAGATCAGTCTACTCCCCACAGAGCAGTCTACCCCCCACAGATCAGTCTACTCCCCACAGATCAGTCTACCCCCCACAGAGCAGTCTACCCCCCACAGATCAGTCTACTCCCCACAGAGCAGTCTACTCCCCACAGAGCAGTCTACTCCCCACAGAGCAGTCTACCCCCTACAGATCAGTCTACTCCCTACAGAGCAGTCTACCCCCCACAGAGCAGTCTACCCCTCACAGAGCAGTCTACCCCCCACAGAGCAGTCTACCCCCCACAGATCAGTCTACCCCCCACAGATCAGTCTACTCCCCACAGAGCAGTCTACCCCCCACAGAGCAGTCTACCCCCCACATAGCAGTCTACTCCCCACAGATCAGTCTACTCCCTACAGAGCAGTCTACTCCCCACAGAGCAGTCTACCCCCCACAGAGCAGTCTACCCCCCACATAGCAGTCTACCCCCCACAGAGCAGTCTACTCCATACAGATCAGTCTACTCCCTACAGAGCAGTCTACCCCCACAGATCAGTCTACTCCCCACAGAGCAGTCTACTCCCCACAGATCAGTCTACCCCCACAGAGCAGTCTACTCCATACAGATCAGTCTACTCCCTACAGAGCAGTCTACCCCCACAGATCAGTCTACTCCCCACAGAGCAGTCTACTCCCCACAGATCAGTCTACCCCCCACAGAGCAGTCTACCCCCCACATAGCAGTCTACCCCCACAGAGCAGTCTACTTCCTACAGAGCAGTCTACTCCCCACAGATCAGTCTACCCCCCACAGAGCAGTCTACCCCCCACATAGCAGTCTACCCCCCACAGAGCAGTCTACTCCATACAGAGCAGTCTACTCCCCACAGATCAGTCTACTCCCCACAGATCAGTCTACCCCCCACAGAGCAGTCTACTCCATACAGATCAGTCTACTCCCTACAGAGCAGTCTACCCCCCACAGATCAGTCTACTCCCCACAGATCAGTCTACTCCCCACAGATCAGTCTACCCCCCACAGAGCAGTCTACCCCCCACAGAGCAGTCTACTCCCTAGAGAGCAGTCTACTCCCCACAGAGCAGTCTACTCCCCACAGAGCAGTCTACTCCCTACAGATCAGTCTACCCCTCACAGAGCAGTCTACCCCCCACAGAGCAGTCTACTCCATACAGAGCAGTCTACTCCATACAGAGCAGTCTACCCCTCACAGAGCAGTCTACCCCTCACAGATCAGTCTACTCCCTCACAGATCAGTCTACCCCCCACAGAGCAGTCTACTCCCCACAGATCAGTCTACTCCCCACAGAGCAGTCTACCCCTCACAGAGCAGTCTACCCCCACAGAGCAGTCTACCCCCACAGAGCAGTCTACCCCCACAGATCAGTCTACTCCCCACAGAGCAGTCTACCCCCACAGAGCAGTCTACCCCCCACATAGCAGTCTACTCCCCACAGATCAGTCTACTCCCTACAGAGCAGTCTACTCCCCACAGAGCAGTCTACCCCCCACAGAGCAGTCTACCCCCACATAGCAGTCTACCCCCCACAGAGCAGTCTACTCCATACAGATCAGTCTACTCCCTACAGAGCAGTCTACCCCCCACAGATCAGTCTACTCCCCACAGAGCAGTCTACTCCCCACAGATCAGTCTACCCCCCACAGAGCAGTCTACTCCATACAGATCAGTCTACTCCCTACAGAGCAGTCTACCCCCCACAGATCAGTCTACTCCCCACAGAGCAGTCTACTCCCCACAGATCAGTCTACCCCCACAGAGCAGTCTACCCCCACATAGCAGTCTACCCCCACAGAGCAGTCTACTTCCTACAGAGCAGTCTACTCCCCACAGATCAGTCTACCCCCCACAGAGCAGTCTACCCCCCACATAGCAGTCTACCCCCCACATAGCAGTCTACCCCCCACAGAGCAGTCTACTCCATACAGAGCAGTCTACTCCCCACAGATCAGTCTACTCCCCACAGATCAGTCTACCCCCCACAGAGCAGTCTACTCCATACAGATCAGTCTACTCCCTACAGAGCAGTCTACCCCCCACAGATCAGTCTACTCCCCACAGATCAGTCTACTCCCCACAGATCAGTCTACCCCCCACAGATCAGTCTACCCCCCACAGAGCAGTCTACTCCCTACAGATCAGTCTACTCCCCACAGAGCAGTCTACTCCCCACAGAGCAGTCTACTCCCTACAGATCAGTCTACCCCTCACAGAGCAGTCTACCCCCCACAGAGCAGTCTACTCCATACAGAGCAGTCTACTCCATACAGAGCAGTCTACCCCTCACAGAGCAGTCTACCCCTCACAGATCAGTCTACTCCCTCACAGATCAGTCTACCCCCCACAGAGCAGTCTACTCCCCACAGATCAGTCTACTCCCCACAGAGCAGTCTACCCCTCACAGAGCAGTCTACTCCCCACAGAGCAGTCTACTCCCCACAGAGCAGTCTACCCCTCACAGAGCAGTCTACCCCCCACAGAGCAGTCTACCCCCCACAGATCAGTCTACTCCCTACAGAGCAGTCTACCCCCCACAGATCAGTCTACTCCCTACAGAGCAGTCTACCCCCACAGAGCAGTCTACCCCCCACAGAGCAGTCTACTCCCCACAGAGCAGTCTACTCCCTACAGATCAGTCTACTCCCCACAGAGCAGTCTACTCCCTACAGAGCAGTCTACTCCCCACAGAGCAGTCTACTCCCTACAGAGCAGTCTACTCCCTACAGAGCAGTCTACCCCTCACAGAGCAGTCTACTCCCCACAGAGCAGTCTACCCCTCACAGAGCAGTCTACCCCCCACAGATCAGTCTACTCCCCACAGAGCAGTCTACTCCCTACAGATCAGTCTACTCCCTACAGATCAGTCTACTCCCCACAGAGCAGTCTACCCCCCACAGAGCAGTCTACTCCCCACAGAGCAGTCTACTCCCTACAGATCAGTCTACTCCCTACAGATCAGTCTACTCCCCACAGAGCAGTCTACTCCCACAGAGCAGTCTACTCCATACAGATCAGTCTACTCCATACAGATCAGTCTACCCCCTACAGATCAGTCTACTCCCTACAGATCAGTCTACCCCCTACAGATCAGTCTACTCCATACAGATCAGTCTACTCCCTACAGATCAGTCTACCCCCTACAGATGGGCTCTCCAACCTTGTTCCTCCAACTAACCAGTGCTTCATTTTGGAATGCAAGTGAAATCTGTTCGGCAACATCGACAGTAACAAGAAAAATAAAACTAAACTGTTGGCAGCTCCTGGAGAAAGGAACAAAGAATAGAAGGCATTATGAAAATATAAATCACTATTGAAAATAATATACAAACTCGCTATAATTGAAAGCCGCCCTGCACCACCAATGAACCAACAGCATGACCTATGACCTAGGGCTCTACGTTCTCTCCCAGACTCATGGATAGAAGGTTTGTAGTGCCGCGTAATGTAACTATCCTGTATGTATAATGATAACATTCCACACTCAAAGGAGATTAATAGAATTTGTTTAATTTTGGAATGTAGGGAAGACCAATTACACTATGTGGACACCTGCTTTGTCGAACATATATTAGTCCTAAATCATTATAATGCAAATCAATTTATAACATTTTTGACATGCGTTTTTCTGGATGTTTTTGTTGTTGTTATTCTGTCTTTCACTGTTCAAATAAACCTACCATTTAAATTATACACTGATCATTTCTTTGTCAGTGGGCAAACGTACAAAATCAGCGGGGGATCAAATACTTTTTCCCCTCACTGTAAATATTAGGACGAGCAATGTTTGAGTGGCAGTGACTAAGATACAGTAGAATAGAATACAGTTTATAAATATGAGAAGAGTAAAGCAGTATGTAAACATTATTCAAGTGACCAGTGATTCCCGCCTTTCAGGTGTAGGGTTGAGTGACAGGGTGGTCGCCGGCTAGTGATGGCCATTTAACAGTGATGGGCTTGAGATAGAAGCTGTTTTTCAGTCTCTCGGTCCCAGCTTTGATGCACCTGTACTGACCTCGCCTTCTGGATGATAGCGGGGTGAACAAGCCGTGGCTCAAGTGGTTGATGTCCTTGATGATCTTTTTGGCCTTCCTGTGACATCGGGTGGTGAAGTTGTCCTGGAGGGCAGGTAGTTTGCCCCCGGTGATGCGTTGGCCACTCTCTGGAGAGCCTTGCGGTAGCAGGCAGTGCAGTTGCCGTACCAGGCGGTGATACAGCCCGACAGAATGCTCTCAATGGTGCATCTGTAAAAGTTTGTGAGGGTTTTAGGTGACAAGCCAAATTTCTTCAGCCTCCTGAGGTTGAAGAGGCGCTGTTCCACCTTCTTCACCACGCTGTCTGTGTGGGCAGACCATTTCAGTATGTCTGTGATGTGTTCAACGAGGAACTTGAAACTTTTCACCTTCTCCACTACTGTCCGGTTGAATAAGAGGTTTTTCCCTCTGCCGTTTCCAAAAGTCCACGATCAGCTCTTTCGTTTTGTTGACGTTGAAGGAGAGGTTATTTTCCTGGCACCACTACACCAGGGCCCTCACCTCCTCCCTGTAGGCTGTCACGTCATCGTTGGTAATCAAGCCTACCACTGTTGTGACGTCAGCAAACTTGATGATTCAGTTGGAGGCGTGCGTGGCCATGCAGTCATGGGTGAACAGGGAGTACAGGAGAGGGCTCAGAACGCACCCTTGTGGGGCCCCAGTGTTGAGGATGGATGGGGCTGAGCACGCAGGATCGGCGAAGGGGAAGTGTTGTTTCCTACCTTCCTACCGGTTATGTTAATGGACAAAACAAATTAGCTTTTCTTTCAAAAACAAGGAAATTTCGATGAGGCCCCAAACTTTTTAACTGTAGTGTGTGTATATATCTATCACATTGGATAATCATCTGTTATTACCATCCAGTTTTTGACTATCATACAATTTGCACCAATCCACAGACAATGCAATCGCCATCATCACTTCCCCGGGCCCTGGGTCTGAACCCAACTGGGTCTGAACCCCGCCCAACTGGGTCTGAACCCCGCCCAACTGGGTCCTGGACTTCCTGTGGGCAGCTTCATTAAATAGTACCCGCAAAACACCAGTGTCAACCTCAACGGTGAAGAGGTGACTCCGGGATGCTGGTCTTCTGGGCAGACCATATTGGCAAAATATAATAAAGATGTACATTGTGTATAAGTTAGTACATTCAGACAGTAATACAGTACATACGTGGATATGAATGAATGTATAATATACTCACAATCACAGTGTAAGTTTGGCAAACTGATGTTCAAACTCACATCAATCTTCCCACCACTGTTCTTATCAGGGTCATCCACACACAGCTCGTTAACACTGGGGGGGGGAGATCAGAGAGAGAGAGACACACAGAGAGAGAGAGAGAGACAGAGAGAGAGAGAGACAGAGAGAGAGACACAGAGAGAGACAGAGAGAGAGAGAGACAGAGAGAGAAAGAAAGAGAGAGAGGCAGAGAGACAGAGAGAGAGAGAGAGAAAGGGAGAGAGAGAGAGAGAAAGAGAGAGAGAGGCAGAGAGACAGAGAGAGAGGCAGAAAGGGAGAGAGAGAGAGAGGCAGAAAGGGAGAGAGAGGCAGAGAGAGGCAGAGAGACAGAGATAGAGAGAGAGGCAGAAAGGGAGAGAGAGAGAGAGAGAGAGAGAGAGAAAGGCAGAAAGGGAGAGAGAGAGAGGCAGAAAGGGAGAGAGAGAGAGGCAGAAAGGGAGAGAGAGAGGCAGAGAGAGGCAGAAAGGGAGAGAGAGAGGCAAAAAGGGAGAGAGAGAGAGAGAGAGGCAGAAAGGGAGAGAGAGGCAGAGAGAGAGAGAGAGAGAGGCAGAAAGGGAGAGAGAGGCAGAAAGGGAGAGAGAGGCAGAAAGGGAGAGAGAGAGAGAAAGAGAGAGAGAGAGGCAGAGAGACAGAGAGAGAGAGAGAGAGGCAGAAAGGGAGAGAGAGAGAGAGAGAGAGAGAGAGGCAGAAAGGGAGAGAGAGGCAGAGAGAGGCAGAGAGACAGAGAGAGAGAGAGAGAGGCAGAGAGAGGCAGAAAGGGAGAGAGAGAGAGAGAGGGAGGCAGAAAGGGAGAGAGAGGCAGAAAGAGGCAGAAAGGGAGAGAGAGGCAGATTGTTAGACTTCTAGATCATTCGCATTCAGACCATTTGACTTTTTCCACATTTTGTTACATTACTTTATTCTAAAATTGATTAAATAAAAACTCATCCTCAATTTACACACAATACCCCATAATGGCAAAGTGAAAACAGGTTTAGTCATTTTTGGAGAAAAAAACTAAAACACATAAGTAAACACATAAAAACACATAAAAACACATAAGTATTCAGACTATGAGACTCTAAATTGAGCTCAGGTGCATCCTGTTTCCATTGATCATCCTTGAGATGTTTCTACCACTTGATGTCCACCTGTGGTAAATTCAATTGATTGGACATGATCTGGAAAGGCATCGAAGGAATTGAAAGCAGAGCTCAGAGACAGGATTGTGTCGAGGCACAGATCTGGGGAAGGGTACCAAAACATTTCTGCAGCATTGAAGCTCCCCAAGAACACAGTGGCCTCCATCATTCTTAAACGGAAGATGTTTGGAACCACCAAGTCTCCTCCTAAAGCTGTCCGCCCGGCAAAACTGAGCAATCGGGGGAGAAGGGCCTTGGTCAGGAAGGTGAACAAGAACCCAATGGTCACTCTGACAGAGCTCCAGAGTTCCTCTGTGGAGATGGGAGAACCTTCCAGAAGGACAACCATCTCTGCAGCACTCCACCAATCAGGCCTTTATGGTAGAGTGGCCAGACGGAAGCCACTCCTCAGTAAGTGTTAAGGGAATTTTTATCAATAATGACTAATTATGTATACATTGCAATCAGGACTGACTAATCAGAATACTACATGTTACTGTATATGTACTAATCAGAACACTATGTTACTGTATATGTACTAATCAGAACACTATGTTACTGTATATGTACTAATCAGAACACTATGTTACTGTATATGTACTAATCAGAACACTATGTTACTGTATATGTACTAATCAGAACACTATGTTACTGTATATGTACTAATCAGAACACTATGTTACTGTATATGTACTAATCAGAACACTATGTTACTGTATATGTACTAATCAGAACACTATGTTACTGTATATGTACTAATCAGAACACTATGTTACTGTATATGTACTAATCAGAACACTATGTTACTGTATATGTACTAATCAGAACACTATGTTACTGTATATGTACTAATCAGAACACTATGTTACTGTATATGTACTAATCAGAATACTACTATGTTACTGTATATGTACTAATCAGAACACTATGTTACTGTATATGTACTAATCAGAACACTATTATGTTACTGTATAGATGTATGAATTGTCTTTTTAACCCTAGTACTGAATATAATGTGTGTAAATATAATCAAGAATTAGAACAATGACTGTCTGTTCCTTGGTAGAAATGAATGAACGATATCTTCAGACTGGCTAGAATGCTTATCTACACAAGAAGACCTTGCCTCGGCCATAAATTATATTAAATTGGTAGCGAGACGATGTGGGAAGGCTTGAGATACTGCCTTTGTACCAGGGTGGGAGAAGAGACGGGTTGGAGCTGGAACTAATGACGTCATGTTCAGTTTCTAACCTGTGGTAACCTGTATCGTGTTCAGTACTCTCGTGAATAAACTCTGCTGATTGACTTTAAGACTGGGCTCTGTCCATTATTATAGAATAAGGGTCATGCAAATCCTTATGAAATGACAGAGTGTTTCATTTTAATTGGGTATTAAAACATAGAGCAATTTAATTCCTGTAACAGTAAGTCACATGACAGCCCACTTGGAGTTTGCCAAAAAGGCACCTAAAGGACTTCTCAGACCATGAGAAACAAGATTCTCTGGTCTGATGAAACCAAGATTGAACTCTTTGGCCTGAATGCCAAGCATCATGTCTGGAGGAAACCTTGCAAAATCCCGACGGTGAAGCATGGTGGTGGCAGCATCATGCTGTGGAGATGTTTTTCAGCGGCATGGACTGGGAGACTAGTCAGGATCGAGGGAAAGATGAACAGATCAGAGATCCTTAATGAAAACCTGCTCCAGAGCACTCAGGACCTCAGACTGGGGTGAAGGTTCACCTTCCAAGAGGACAATGACCCTGGGCACACAGCCAAGACAATGCAGGAGTGGCTTTGGGACACATTTCTGAATGTCCTTGAGTGGTTCAGCCTGAGCCTGGACTTGAACATCTCTGGAGAGACCTGAAAATGGCTGTGACACTTCCCATCCAACCTGACAGAGCTTGAGAGTATCTGCAGAGAAGAAGAATGGGAGAAACTCCCCAAATTCACGTGTGCCAAGCTTATAGCACAATACCCAAGAAGACTCAAGGCTGTAATCGCTGCCAAAGGTGCTTCAACAAAGTACTGAGTAAAGGGTCTGAATACTTATGGAAATGTGATATTTTTGCAACAAAACAAAAAAACAACTAAACTGTCTACAAACCTGTTTTTGCTTTGTCATTATGGGGTATTAGGTGTAGATTGAAGATAATAATCTTTTAAAATCAATTTCAGAAAAGTAACAAAATGTGGAAAAGGTCCAGTGGCCTGAATACCGTCCTGAATGCTCGGTATATAAGCATTCAAGGTATAGAACATGGAGCATCTTTCAAGGAACACACTAAGTGGGAGAGATAAACCATCTTCATTAGTTTAGATCGCTTTCAATGTCCTGATTCACCCCCAGCTGTCACAATGTACCCACAATGCTCTGATTCACCCCCAGCTGTCCCCATGTACCCACAATGCTCTGATTCACCCCCAGCTGTCACAATGTACCCACAATGCTCTGATTCACCCCCAGCTGCCACAATGTACCCACAATGTTCTGATTCACCCCCAGCTGCCACAATGCTCTGATTCACCCCCAGCTGTCACAATGTACCCACAATGCTCTGATTCACCCCCAGCTGTCACAATGTACCCACAATGTTCTGATTTACCCCCAGCTGTCACAATGTACCCACAATGTTCTGATTCACCCCCAGCTGTCACAATGTACCCACAATGTTCTGATTTACCCCCAGCTGTCACAAAGTACCCACAATGCTCTGATTCACCCCCAGCTGTCACAATGTACCCACAATGTTCTGATTCACCCCCAGCTGTCACAATGTACCCACAATGTTCTGATTCACCCCCAGCTGCCACAATGCTCTGATTCACCCCCAGCTGTCACAATGTACCCACAATGTTCTGATTCACCCCCAGCTGCCACAATGCTCTGATTCACCCCCAGCTGTCACAATGTACCCACAATGTTCTGATTCACCCCCAGCTGTCACAATGTACCCACAATGTTCTGATTCACCCCCAGCTGCCACAATGCTCTGATTCACCCCCAGCTGTCACAATGTACCCACAATGTTCTGATTCACCCCCAGCTGCCACAACGCTCTGATTCACCCCCAGCTGTCACAATGTACCCACAATGTTCTGATTCACCCCCAGCTGTCACAATGTACCCACAATGCTCTGATTCACCCCCAGCTGTCACAATGTACCCACAATGTTCTGATTCACCCCCAGCTGTCACAATGTACCCACAATGTTCTGATTCACCCCCAGCTGCCACAATGCTCTGATTCACCCCCAGCTGTCACAATGTACCCACAATGTTCTGATTCACCCCCAGCTGTCACAATGTTCTGATTCACCCCCAGCTGTCACAATGTTCTGATTCACCCCCAGCTGCCACAATGTTCTGATTCACCCCCAGCTGTCACAATGTACCCACAATGTTCTTCTTCCTGCTAATTGTGAGAAAAGTACATTGGTTCATCTTTGTAATCTAATTCCCGTTCTCTCCTCCCTCCCCCCTGCCCCCCACCTCTCCCACAGCGTAAAGAAGCTGTTCTGTCCACATCACACCCAGCAGAGAAGCTGTCCTCCCTTCCTCCCCCAATCTCAAGCTGCCTGATGCACACAGCGTGATATCCCGTCAGGAAGACGTCTCCATGTTGGTAACTACACCAGCCGCGTCACGAAGCATCATAATGAACACAGGACATCCTCATTCATGATCACTCTTTTGTTACGCTTCTGTCTTTGTTGCGTCTTCAACAGAACAGGAAATAGATTATGGGCATTTTGAACATTTCATGTGTGGAGCCCAGAGGGAGTGGAGAGCATAGATGATGCCCCTAACCAACACTCTGTCTAGCATAGATGATGTCCCTAACCAGCACTCTGTCCAGCATAGATAATGTCCCTAACCAACACTCTGTCCAGCATAGATGATGTCCCTAACCAGCACTCTGTCCAGCATAGATAATGTCCCTAAGCAACACTAATCTGTCCAGCATAGATGATGTCCCTAAGTAACACTCTGTCCAGCATAGATGATGTCCCTAACCAACACTGTAAATGGTAAAAGTCTTATATCTGTAGTGTGTTAAGTTAAGGGAAGTATTATGTTATCGTCACCGTACTAGTTAAGGGATAGGTGAGTACTTACATAGTTAAGGGATAGGTGAGTACTTACATAGTTAAGGGATAGGTGAGTACTTACATAGTTAAGGGATAGGTGGGTACTTACATCGTTAAGGGATAGGTGAGTACCCACATAGTTAAGGGATAGGTGAGTACCCACATAGTTAAGGGATAGGTGAGTACTTACATAGTTAAGGGATAGGTGAGTACCCACATAGTTAAGGGATAGGTGAGTACCCACATAGTTAAGGGATAGGTGAGTACCCACATAGTTAAGGGATAGGTGAGTACTTACATAGTTAAGGGATAGGTGGGTACTTACATCGTTAAGGGATAGGTGAGTACCCACATAGTTAAGGGATAGGTGAGTACTTACATAGTTAAGGGATAGGTGAGTACCCACATAGTTAAGGGATAGGTGAGTACCCACATAGTTAAGGGATAGGTGAGTACCCACATAGTTAAGGGATAGGTGAGTACTTACATAGTTAAGGGATAGGTGGGTACTTACATCGTTAAGGGATAGGTGAGTACCCACATAGTTAAGGGATAGGTGAGTACTTACATAGTTAAGGGATAGGTGAGTACCCACATAGTTAAGGGATAGGTGGGTACTTACATAGTTAAGGGATAGGTGAGTACCCACATAGTTAAGGGATAGGTGAGTACCCACATAGTTAAGGGATAGACGAAGGTTGACGAAGGTTGATACTGTATCTGACTCCAGATCAGTAGACATTACGTTATCGTCACCGTACTAGTTAAGGGATGGACGAAGGTTGATACTGTATCTGACCCCAGACCTGTGGTTAAGACAGGAGACGCTGTGCTGTACTCACAGTTGATTGGCTATGAATGATGTCTGTTCATACCTCTGGATGTGGGGGGGGGGGGGGGTGTTTTAGGGAAAACCCCAGATGAAGAAGACCAAGAGCCAGAACAATAGAGAGTTTTATTAACTTCCACTGAAAGTCTCTGGGTTTTAAACCAGGAAATCATGTGCTCATCGGGTACTTTTAGTATTTAATGTGTCAGTGGAGGTAGAGGAGGCGTGTGTACGTACTTACATTTCAGTGGCTATGAATCCCTTCAGCTCAGAGAGGAACAGGAACAACATGAAGACACAGCAGATAATGGACACTGTGGAGGAGAGGAGAGGAGAGGAGAGGAGAGGAGAGGAGAGGAGAGGAGAGGAGAGGAGAGGAGAGGAGAGGAGAGGAGAGGAGAGGAGAGGAGAGGAGAGGAGAGGAGAGGAGAGGAGAGGAGAGGAGAGGATAGATAGGGCGCAGGCCAGGCAGCAGGCTGCCAGCTTAGTGGAGTCTGCCACTAGCATAGTCAGTGTAGTCAGCTCAGCTATCCCCATTGAGACCGTGTCTGTGCCTCGATCTAGGTTGGGCAAAACTAAACATGGAGGTGTTCGCCTTAGCAATCTCACTAGGATAAAGTCCTCCTCCATCCTGTTATTATTGAAAGAGATTGTGATATCTCATCTCAAAATAGGGCTAGTTAATGTTAGATCCCTTACTTCCAGGGCAGTTAGAGTCAATTAACTAATCACTGATCATAACCTTGATGTGATTGGCCTGACTGACACATGGCTTAAGCCTGATGAATTTACGGTGTTAAATGAGGTCTCACCTCCTGGTTACATTAGTGACCATATCCCCCGCGCATCACGCAAAGGCGGAAGTGTTGCTAACATTTACGATAGCAAATGTCAATTTACACAAAAAAAAACTTTGTTTTCGTCTTTTGAGCTTCTAGTCATGAAATCTATGCAGGCTACTCAATCACTTTTTATAGCTACTTTATAGCTGATTCCTATTGGACCTTGTAGTCATAGCAGATAATATTCTAATTTTGGGTGATTTTAAAATTCACATGGAAAAGTCCACAGACCCACTCCAAAAGGCTTTCGGAGCCATCATCGACTATATCAAATCTCTTATTCCTCTCTCATAAAAAAAAGCTGTTGCGCAGCAAGTCACTGCCTTCCAGAAGACAAACAATGTATACAAATGCTTCAGTCTGGTTTTAGACCCCATCATAGCACTGAGACTGCACTTGTGAAGGTGGTAAATTACCTTTTAATAAATCTGTCCTAGTTTGCTAATATATGCATATTATTATTACTGGTGGATAGAAAACACTCTGAAGTTTCTAAAACTGTTTGAATTTTGTCTGTGAGTATAACAGAACTCATAGGGCAGGCAATCTTCCAAACAGGAAGTGGAAATTCTGAAAGCGGGTCTAATTTTAAGTCATCGCCTCTTCACTTCCAAACAAACAAGATATGGATATGTTAGCACTTCCTACGCCTTCCACTAGACGGCAGCATTCAGTAGAACGTGGAATGAACATCCTAGTGTGAATTTTGATCGAATGGGAGGGGAATGAGTCACTGTCCTGGCAGAATGCCATTTCCTGGTTGCGCAATTGTCTGTTGAGATCACCGCCGTTCCATTTGGCTGCAGATGAAAACGTATACTACAGTTGGAACGTTATTGGATATATATGAAAATAACATCCTGAAGATTGATTCTCTACTTAGTTTGACCAGTTTATTCGACCTGGAATATATATTTTTGAAGTTTTCGTCTGAGTTCGCCTGGACCGGCGCCAGCTTTTGGGCACGTGAGCTGAAAGTGCTAGCAAATGCAGCTAATTGGACACTGGTATTGGACGTTATGGAACAAAACAACAATTTATTGTGGAACTAGGACTTTGCACTGCATTCTGATGAAAGATCATCAAAGGTAAGGGAATATTTATGATGTAATTTCGTATTTCTGTTGACTCCAACGTGGCAGAGAAATATATTCACGTTTTAGCGCCGTTTTAGATTAAAATCTGCCGTAGCTTTCTATAATTCCTCCTGATATTTTGGAGGCATTTCTGACGCCATTGTAAACCGAGATTTGTGGATATAAATATGCATATTATCGAACATATTATCGAACAAAACATAAATGTAATGTAATGTAACATGATGTCATAATTCTGCGTTTGTGACTATCTTTGGCTGGGTAAAATGGCTAAAATGGCTATGTCTGTGTTTGGATTTGGTGGTGATCTAACATAAATATATGTTGTGTTTTCGCTGTGAAACATGATGGGTAGATTAACAAGATGTTTATCTTTCATTCGCTGTATTGGACTTGTTAATGCGTGAAAGTTAAATATTTCTAAAAAATATTTTTGAATTTCCCGCGCCATTTTTCAGCTGAGGGGTTCCGTTAGCAGAAGAAGTTAATGGCATCAGACCGAGGCTCTGCATCTGTCCTCGTGCTCCTAGACCTTAGTGCTGCTTTTGATACCATCGATCACCACATTCTTTTGGAGAGATTGGAAACCCAAATTGGTCTACACGGACAAGTTCTGGCCTGGTTTAGATCTTATCTGTCGGAAAGATATCAGTTTGTCTCTGTGAATGGTTTGTCCTCTGACAAATAAACTGTAAATTGTGGTGTTCCTCAAGGTTCCGTTTTAGGACCAATATTGTTTTCACTATATATTTTACCTCTTGGGGATGTCATTTGAAAACATAATGTTAACTTTCACTGCTATGCGGATGACACACAGCTGTACATTTCAATGAAACATGTTGAAGACCCAAAATTGCCCTCACTAGAAGCCTGTGTTTCAGACATAAGGAAGTGGATGGCTGCAAACTTTCTACTTTTAAACTTGGACAAAACAGAGATGCTTGTTCTAGGTCCCAAGAAACAAAGAGATCTTCTGTTGAATCTGACAATTAATCTTGATGGTTGTTACAGTCTTCTCAAGTAAAACTGTGAAGTACCTCGGCATTACTCTGGACCCTGATCTCTCTTTTGAAGAACATATCAAGACTGTTTCAAGGACAGCTTTTTTCCATCTACGTAACATTGCAAAAATCAGAAACTTTCTGTCCAAAAATGATGCAGAAATATGAATCCATGCTTTTGTCACTTCTAGGTTAGACTACTGCAATGCTCTACTTTCCGGCTACCCGGATAAAGCACTAAATAAACTTCAGTTAGTGCTAAATGCGGCGGCTAGAATCCTGACTAGAACCAAAGAATTTGATCATATTACTCCAGTGCTAGCGTCCCTACACTGGCTTCAAATCAAATCATAAAATCAAATCAAATTTTATTTGTCACATACACATGGTTAGCAGATGTTAATGCGAGTGTAGTGAAATGCTTGTGCTTCTAGTTCCGACCATGCAGTAATAACCAACAAGTAATCTAACTAACAATTCCTAAACTACTGTCTTATACACAGTGTAAGGGGATAAAGAATATGTACATAAGGATATATGAATGAGTGATGGTACAGAGCAGCATAGGCAAGATACAGTAGATGGTATCGAGTACAGTATATACATATGAGATGAGTATGTAAACAAAGTGGCATAGTTAAAGTGGCTAGTGATACATGTATTACATAAGGATGCAGTCGATGATATAGAGTACAGTATATACGTATGCATATGAGATGAATAATGTAGGGTAAGTAACATTATATAAGGTAGCATTGTTTAAAGTGGCTAGTGATATATTTACATCATTTCCCATCAATTCCCATTATTAAAGTGGCTGGAGTTGAGTCAGTGTCAGTGTGTTGGCAGCAGCCACTCACTGTTAGTGGTGGCTGTTTAACAGTCTGATGGCCTTGAGATAGAAGCTGTTAAGCTGGCTTCCTGTCAAGGCAAGGGCTGATTCCAAGGTTTTACTGCTAACCTACAAAACATTACATGGGCTTGCTCCGACCTATCTTTCCGATTTGGCCCTGCCGTACATACCTACATGTACGCTACGGTCACAAGACGCAGGCCTCCTAATTGTCCCTAGAATTTCTAAGCAAACAGCTGGAGGCAGGGCTTTCTCCTATAGAGCTCCATTTTTATGGAACGGTCTGCCTACCCATGTGAGAGACGCAGACTCAGTCTCAACCTTTAAGTCTTTACTGAAGACTCATCTCTTCAGTGGGTCATGTGATTGAGTGTAGTCTGGCCCAGGACTGTGAAGGTGAACGGAAAGTTCAGTCTGTCATATCTAGAGTACTTCTCCTGTCTTATCCGGTGTCCTGTGGGAATTTAAGTATGCTCTCTCTAATTCTCTCTTTCTCTCGGAGGAGGACCTGAGCCCTAGGACCATGCCTCAAGACTACCCGGCATGAGGACTCCTTGCTGTCTCCAGTCCACCTGGCCGTGCTGCTGCTCCAGTTTCAACTGTTCTGCCTGCGGCTATGGAACCCTGACCTGTTCACCGGACGTGCTACCTGTCCCAGACCTGCTGTTTTCAACTCTCTAGAGACAGCAGGAGCGGTAGAGATACTCTTAATGATTGGCTATGGAAAGCCAACTGATATTTACTCCTGAGGTGCTGACTTGCTGCACCCTCGACAACTACTGTGATTATTATTATCTGACCATTCTGGTCATCTATGAACATTTGAACATCTTGGCCATGTTCTGTTATAATCTCCACCCCTCTTAGCCTGGTTCCTCTCTAGGTTTCTTCCTAGGTTTTGGCCTTTCTAGGGAGTTTTTCTAGCTACCGTGCTTCTACACCTGCATTGCTTGCTGTTTGGGGTTTTAGGCTGGGTTTCTGTACAGCACTTTGAGATATCAGCTGATGTAAATTTGATGAAATTTGATTAAAAGGAGGGTGTTGCTTGGAATCATTGTTCTTCCTGTGTCAACCATGGTTACCTGCAAGGAAACACGTGCCGTCATTATTGCTTTGCACAAAAATGTCTTCACAGGCAAGGATATTGCTGCCAGTAAAATTGCACCTAAATCAACCACTTATCGGATTATCAAGAACTTCAAGGAGAGGAAACTCCCCAGACCTTAATCCCATTGAGGCGGGTGGACAAACAAAAACCCACAGATTCTGACAAACTTCAAGCATTGATTATGCAGGAATGTGCTGCCATCAGTCAGGATGTGGCCCAGAAGTTAATCGACAGCATGCCAGCCAGGGCAGATTGCAGAGGTCTTGAAAAAGAAGGGTCAACACTGCAAATATTGACTCTTTGCATCAACTTCATGCAATTGTCAAGAAAAGCGTTTGACACTTATGAAATGCTTGTAATTATACTTCTTCCATAGTAACATCTGACAAAAGGCTCATAAAAATATCTAAAGACACAGAGGCAGCAGACTGTGTGTAAATTCATATTTGTGTCATTCTGAAAACCTTTGTCCATGACTGTACACTAGCCAGAGTGTAGTTATAATATGTACGCTGCACATTGACAGCAAGAATCCCAAACAGATACACTATTTGACAAAAACCTAATCATTTCAAACCTTTACATTTGAATACTATCACACATGCCCCTCTATTTATGAGTGGAATATTTAGGAAAATATATTTCCTCAATTAAAATCACTTAGCTGATTACATGGTGATGTCACAGTCTTTATGCCAATCAACTGAAATTATTTTTAAAATGGTTTGTGTTTGCTCAGAAAAATGGGGGGGTTGAATGACCCAATGGCCACATGTTGAAGAACCCTGGACTGGTCCTCTGGTACTGAGCTCTATATTTACATGTAACAACCTATTGAAGAACCCTGGACCGGTCCTCTGGTACTGAGCTCTATATTTACATGTAACAGCCTATTGAAGAACACTGGACCGGTCCTCTGGTACTGAGCTCTATATTTACATGTAACAACCTATTGAAGAACCCTGGACCGGTCCTCTGGTACTGAGCTCTATATTTACATGTAACAGCCTATTGAAGAACCCTGGACCGGTCCTCTGGTACTGAGCTCTATATTTACATGTAACAACCTATTGAAGAACCCTGGACCGGTCCTCTGGTACTGAGCTCTATATTTACATGTAACAGCCTATTGAAGAACCCTGGACCGGTCCTCTGGTACTGAGCTCTATATTTACATTTAACAGCCTATTGAAGAACCCTGGACCGGTCCTCTGGTACTGAGCTCTATATTTACATGTAACAACCTATTGAAGAACCCTGGACCGGTCCTGGTACTGAGCTCTATATTTACATGTAACAGCCTATTGAAGAACCCTGGACCGGTCCTCTGGTACTGAGCTCTATATTTACATGTAACAGCCTATTGAAGAACCCTGGACCGGTCCTGGTACTGAGCTCTATATTTACATGTAACAGCCTATTGAAGAACCCTGGACCGGTCCTCTGGTACTGAGCTCTATATTTACATGTAACAACCTATTGAAGAACCCTGGACCGGTCCTGGTACTGAGCTCTATATTTACATGTAACAGCCTATTGAAGAACCCTGGACCGGTCCTCTGGTACTGAGCTCTATATTTACATGTAACAGCCTATTGAAGAACCCTGGACCGGTCCTCTGGTACTGAGCTCTATATTTACATGTAACAGCCTATTGAAGAATCCTGGACCGGTCCTCTGGTACTGAGCTCTATATTTACATGTAACAGCCTATTGAAGAACCCTGGACCGGTCCTGGTACTGAGCTCTATATTTACATGTAACAGCCTATTGAAGAACCCTGGACTGGTCCTGGTACTGAGCTCTATATTTACATGTAACAGCCTATTGAAGAACCCTGGACCGGTCCTGGTACTGAGCTCTATATTTACATGTAACAGCCCATTGAAGAACCCTGGACCGGTCCTCTGGTACTGAGCTCTATATTTACATGTAACAGCCTGTTGAAGAACCCTGGACTGGTCCTGGTACTGAGCTCTATATTTACATGTAACAGCCTATTGAAGAACCCTGGACCGGTCCTCTGGTACTGAGCTCTATATTTACATGTAACAGCCTATTGAAGAACCCTGGACCGGTCCTCTGGTACTGAGCTCTATATTTACATGTAACAGCCTGTTGAAGAACCCTGGACCGGTCCTCTGGTACTGAGCTCTATATTTACATGTAACAGCCTATTGAAGAACCCTGGACCGGTCCTCTGGTACTGAGCTCTATATTTACATGTAACAGCCTATTGAAGAACCCTGGACCGGTCCTCTGGTACTGAGCTCTATATTTACATGTAACAGCCTATTGAAGAACCCTGGACCGGTCCGCTGGTACTGAGCTCTATATTTACATGTAACAGCCTATTGAAGAACCCTGGACTGGTCCTGGTACTGAGCTCTATATTTACATGTAACAGCCCATTGAAGAACCCTGGACCGGTCCTCTGGTACTGAGCTCTATATTTACATGTAACAGCCTATTGAAGAACCCTGGACCGGTCCTGGTACTGAGCTCTATATTTACATGTAACAGCCTATTGAAGAACCCTGGACCGGTCCTCTGGTACTGAGCTCTATATTTACATGTAACAGCCTATTGAAGAACCCTGGACCGGTCCTCTGGTACTGAGCTCTATATTTACATGTAACAGCCCATTGAAGAACCCTGGACCGGTCCTCTGGTACTGAGCTCTATATTTACATGTAACAGCCCATTGAAGAACCCTGGACCGGTCCTCTGGTACTGAGCTCTATATTTACATGTAACAGCCTATTGAAGAACCCTGGACCGGTCCTCTTGTACTGAGCTCTATATTTACATGTAACAGCCTATTGAAGAACCCTGGACCGGTCCTCTGGTACTGAGCTCTATATTTACATGTAACAGCCTGTGTTAAATACAGGAAGGATCTGACCCGCATCCCAAATGCACCATGCTCCCTCCAGAGTGCACTACTTTTGACCAGGGCCGATAAGGATGTAGGGAATAGGGTGCCATTTGGGACGCCGCCCGGTTGTCTGTAACAGCGGTCTATCCGGTTCTCTCGTTACCATGGAGACCACGTGACCGCAGTCGGACAGTGAGTCATGGGGAGCTCTCTCAGCAAGGTGAAGCTTGTTTACGCGGCAACCGTCTCCTAGGTACTCAGCGTGTCATGTGATCTTGTGGTTGAGCAACGTCATTGGACGAGCTGTCCCTGTGGTGTTGATTCTAAACAGGTTTGCATGAGGTAAATGTTTAACCAAGACAAAACTATAGAATGGTGTCAGCCGCTCTAACACAGATCAGATCTTTCTCTGGTGTGTGTGTGTGTGTGTGTGTGTGTGTGTGTGTGTGTGTGTGTGTGTGTGTGTGTGTGTGTGTGTGTGTGTGTGTGTGCGTGCGTGCGTGCGTGCGTGTGTGTGTGTGTTTGTGTGTGTGTGTGTGTTTATGTGTGTGTGTGTGTGTGTGTGTGTGTGTGTGTGTGTGTGTGTGTGTGTGTGTGTGTGTGTGTGTGTGTGTGTGTGTGTGTGTGTGTGTGTGTGTGTGTGTGTGTGTGTGTGTGTGTGTGTGTGTGTGTGTGTGTGTGTGTGTGTGTGTGGGGGTCATTGAAGGAGAGGGGTCATGTTATTGATGTCAGCTGGTGGAAGCTGATCCCAGTAACATTGTCAGAGCCGTGACAGCGAAACTATACGTCACCACCAGGTGTAACTTCTAAACCTCTGCTTCTAAGCAAATGTCATGTGAAAACTAGGCCCAAGTCAAATTTATCGACACAAATACTGGTCTGATCGCCTGGCTTATGGTGAGAAAACTAAAAGCTCTTTTACACATAATTCATTTTTAATTCATTCAACTTGGCTGCCCAAGGAATATCTATTGAGCCATCTTGGGCTCATAAGTATTCATATATCATGTATTTGTGTTGAAGTTGTTTATTGGCTAACTTTCGGACTGACGAAACCAACCTAACATGTGTAGTATTGATTTACATCAGTGAAAAACCCTGAAGGGGACGGAACCCACTGGCATCCAGGAACAGACAACACACGATAAAGGGTTAAATAGGTAACCTTTAGAGGGGAGAGGAGGCTCTCTAAGGGGGAGGCTCTGTAAGGGGAGAGAGGAGGCTCTGTAAGGGTGGGAAGAGGAGGCTCTGTAAGGGGAGAGAGGAGGCTCTGTAAGGGTGGGAAAAGGAGGCTCTGTAAGGGGGGGAGAGGAGGCTCTGTAAGGGTGGGAAGAGGAGGCTCTGTAAGGGTGGGAAGAGGAGGCTCTGTAAGGGGAAGAGAAGAGGCTCTTAGGGGTTCACTGTGGTGAATACATGTGAACTATGAGTCAAAAGGAATCTGTACCATATCTCATCACACTAATTAAATACCTTTCAGTCTTCACATAGGGACTAGGGGTGCCCCTCTGAGAACATTCTGTAGGGGCTAGGGGTCAGGGGTCAATATGGAGTAGGGCAAGCCCTGGAGAGACACTCACTCAGCCTCAATGGCATCATACACATGTGACCTGCCCCCCAGTGATGTCAGAAGGCAAGGTTAATGTTGACATCCTCCCGTGATGTCATCAGGGATGGTCCAATGATGAATCAATACTGGTAATGATTAGTAAACTGAAACAAAACAACCACATAGCTGATCTCCTAGTAATCCCAGTGTATAATCACTGTCAGGCGCCCGACACGGTGACAGCCTGGTGACAAAACAGGAAAACAACATGACAGAACAAAGAAACAAAAGATTCCACTGGATACCAGAGGACTGACTGACAGTTCTAGAATGCCTGAGGGCTGAGGGGGCGGGGCACAGGTAATCATTAACATTCTCTTACACAAGGTTATGTTTCTCCTGAGTAATGACAGGTATCCACCTACCCAGTGGCGTTATGCCCATATGGGTCATGTTTACTTAATTTCTGATGATAAATTAATGACTGATCTTCCATTTAAAAGCTCACGTTTCATAATAATAATTTATTCAAAAAAGATTTGTCAGAAACATTTTTATGGGCAGGCAAAGAGTTCCCTCCCCCCCCCCCCCCACCTCACCTCAATTCCCCCTACAGATGCCTGGGCAGGACGCTAGATACGTCTCCATCCCTGCTCTACACTCTCTCTCCTTCCCAAAATACGATAGTGCGATAGGGTGTTAGGGTGTAACAATCAAATATGTGCATTTATTGACACATGGGGAGCAGGGAGACTTTACTTCTTCTTGGACACACCAACAGTGCGACCAGGACGACCGGTGCATGCACTATCCTATTTTGGGGAGGAGAGAGAGTGCAGAGCAGGGATGGTCAACTGGAGGCCCGCGGGCCATATGCTGCCCCCCGTTTTATAGACCCGTGGACCAATTTTAAAAATATTATGTTTTCATTCGGGGTCTCAACTTACTGCTGAGAGTTAGAATAACAGAAAACACAAGGTGCAGTTTCAAAATGTGGTTGTGCATCAACAGTCACTCAATAAGCCAAACAAATGTAGATTGGTAAGTCAGTGTAGTGGCCAGCTATCAAAACGTGTAGTGAGCAGGGGTGTATGACTGCACCTCCCTAAATGGAGAAGTTCCTGGAGTATGGCAGTACCTTCACTATGACTTTCACTATGGCTTTCTCTTCCATTAGGTTGGATGTCTACAGGAAAGTCCCCAAAGACCTGACCAGGCCCACGGACACAGGAGCTGTGGGTGAGTAGCCCACACACACACACACACACACACACACACACACACACACACACACACACACACACACACACACGCACACACACACACACTTCATTTTCATGGTTCAGTTAGTCTCCTCACCTGTCAGAGTGCAGGTATGTACCTGTCACCTCATGGTTCAGTTAGTCTCCTCACCTGTCAGAGTGCAGGTATGTACCTGTCACCTCATGGTTCAGTTAGTCTCCTCACCTGTCAGAGTGCAGGTATTTTATTTAACCTTTATTTAATCAGGAAGTGCTCATTGAGATTATAATCTCTTTTCCAAGAGCGCCCTGGCCAAGATAGGCAGCACCAAGTCATTACAAAAAAATTACAGACAGACAACATGAAAAACTACAAGTAATCTAGTAAAAACCATAGAATTCACAAGAGTATAACAAAATCCTAAAACAACAAATTAAAAACATTGACAGGTCAGGGAATCAGTCTCACGATCATTCATCAGTGATTTAAAAACACCAATCGGGACAAGTTCTTCCAGTTTAAAAGTATTTTGTAAGGTGTTCCAAGACGAGAGGACATAAAAGCCCTTTTACCAAATTCAGTTTAGACATTTGGAACAGTTAGCAGGATAAAGTCCAGCGAACGAAGAGACGACCCACCACATTTCTGAACAATAAAAATGCCGAAATAAATAGGTAGTAAACCCCAAAATGGCTTTTGTGTGTGTGTGTGTGTGTGTGTGTGTGTGTGTGTGTGTGTGTGTGTGTGTGTGTGTGTGTGTGTGTGTGTGTGTGTGCGTGCGCGTGCGTGCGTGCGTGCGTGCGTGTATGTGTATGTGTATGTGTATGTGTATGTGTATGTGTATGTGTGTGTGTGTGTGTGTGTGTGTGTGTGGGCTACTCACCCACAGCTCCTGTGTCTGTGGGCTGGGTCAGGTCTTTGGGGACTTTCCTGTAGACATTCAACCTAATGCAAGAGAAAGCGTGAGGGAAGGGTTAGAAAAATTAGAAAATATACCTGCAAGCAGCAATGAACGGGGTTCACAGTTTGATCAGTTGGATAAGAAAGCGAGCACTATCATGTAGGAACTATCTTCCTTTACGTGCAATCACTTAAAGCATTACCATGTTTATCTCTCAATGAGATGGATGACGCGAGTGAAGTTAAGACTGGTGCTGTAGGTTGATTATCTTTGAATGCAACAGGAAATCATTCTAAAAAAAGGTATGACAATGTATTTACTGTATATAGAAAACTACCAGTGAAAAGTTCGGATACACCGACTCATTCAAGGGTTTTTCTATATTTTATTATTTTCTTCATTGTAGAATAATAATGAAGACATCAAAACTATGAAATAACACATATGGAATCATGTAGTAACCAAAAAAGTGTTAAACAAATCAAATTATGTTTTAGATTTGAGATTCTTCAAAGTAGCCACCCTTTGCCTTGACAGCTTTGCACACTCTTGGCATTCTCTCAACCAACTTCATGAGGTAGTCACCTGGAATGCATTTCAATTAACAGGTGTGCCTTGGTAAAAGTGAATTTGTGGAATTTCTTTCCTTCTTAATGCGTTTGAGCCAATCAGCTGTGTTGTGACAAGGTAGGGGTGGTATACAGAAGATAGCCCTAATTGGTAAAAGACCAAGTCCATATTATGGCAAGAACAGCTCAAATAAACAAAGAGAAATTACAGTACATCATTACTTTAAGACATGAAGGTCAGTCAATAAGGAAAATGTCAAGTTTCGTCAAGTGCAGCCGCAAAAACCAAGCGCTATGATGAAACCGGCTCTCATGAGGACCGCCACAAGAAAGGAAGACCCAGAGTTACCTCTGCTGCAGAGGATAAGATCATTAGAGTTACCATTCTCAGAAATTGCAGCCCAAATAAATGAGTCACAGTTAAAGTAATAAACATCAAATGTTCAGAGACTGTGAAATCAGGCCTTCATAGTCAAATTGCTGCCAAGAAACCACTACTAAAGGACACCAATAAAAATAAGAGACTTGCTTTGGCCAAGAAACATGAGTAATAGACATTAAACCGGTGGAAATCTGTGCTTTGGTTTGGAGTCCAAATTTGAGATTTTTCCTTCCAACTGCCATGTCTTTGTGAGATGTGGTGTGGGTGAATGGATGATCTCTGCAGCAAATCAAATCAAATCAAATTTTATTTGTCACATACACATGGTTAGCAGATGTTAATGCGAGTGTAGTGAAATGCTTGTGCTTCTAGTTCCGACAATGCAGTAATATCCAACAAGTAATCTAACTAACAATTCCTAAACTACTGTATTATACACACAAGTGTAAGGGGATAAAGCATATGTACATAAGGATATATGAATGAGTGATGGTACAGAGCAGCATAGGCAAGATACAGTAGATGGTATCGAGTACAGTATATACATATGAGATGAGTATGTAAACAAAGTGATATAGTTAAAGTGGCTAGTGATACATGTATTACATAAGGATGCAGTCGATGATATAGAGTACAGTATGCATATGAGAGGAATAATGTAGGGTAAGTAACATTATATAAGGTAGCATGGTTTAAAGTGGCTAGTGATATATTTACATCATTTCCCATCAATTCCCATTATTAAAGTGGCTGGAGTTGAGTCAGTGTCAGTGTGTTGGCAGCAGCCACTCAATGTTAGTGGTGGCTGTTTAACAGTCTGATGGCCTTGAGATAGAAGCTGTTTTTCAGTCTCTCGGTCCCAGCTTTGATGCACCTGTACTGACCTCGCCTTCTGGATGATAGCGGGGTGAAAAGGCAGTGGCTCGGGTGGTTGATGTCCTTGATGATCTTTATGGCCTTCCTGTAACATCGGGTGGTGTAGGTGTCCTGGAGGGCAGGTAGTTTGACCCCGGTGATGCGTTGTGCAGACCTCACTACCCTCTGGAGAGCCTTATGGTTGTGAGCGGAGCAGTTGCCGTACCAGGCGGTGATACAGCCTGACAGGATGCTCTCGATTGTGCATCTGTAGAAGTTTGTGAGTGCTTTTGGTGACAAGCCGAATTTCTTCAGCCTCCTGAGGTTGAAGAGGCGCTGCTGCGCCTTCTTCACGATGCTGTCTGTGTGAGTGGACCAATTCAGTTTGTCTGTGATGTGTATGCCGAGGAACTTAAAACTTGTTACCCTCTCCAATACTGTTCCATCGATGTGGATAGGGGGGTGTTCCCTCTGCTGTTTCCTGAAGTCCACAATCATCTCCTTAGTTTTGTTGACATTGAGTTTGAGGTTATTTTCCTGACCCCACACTCGGAGGGCCCTCACCTCCTCCCTGTAGGCCGTCTCGTCGTTGTTGGTAATCAGGCCTACCACTGTTGTGTCGTCCGCAAACTCGATGATTGAGTTGGAGGCGTGCGTGGCCACGCAGTCGTGGGTGAACAGGGAGTACAGGAGAGGGCTCAGAACGCACCCTTGTGGGGCCCCAGTGTTGAGGATCAGCGGGGAGGAGATGTTGTTACCTACCCTCACCACCTGGGGGTGGCCCGTCAGGAAGTCCAGTACCCAGTTGCACAGGGCGGGGTCGAGACCCAGGGTCTCGAGCTTGATGACGAGCTTGGAGGGTACTATGGTGTTGAATGCCGAGCTGTAGTCGATGAACAGCATTCTCACATAGGTATTCCTCTTGTCCAGATGGGTTAGGGCAGTGTGCAGTGTGGTTGAGATTGCATCGTCTGTGGACCTATTTGGGCGGTAAGCAAATTGGAGTGGGTCTAGGGTGTCAGGTAGGGTGGAGGTGATATGGTCCTTGACTAGTCTCTCAAAGCACTTCATGATGACGGAAGTGAGTGCTACGGGGTGGTAGTCGTTTAGCTCAGTTACCTTAGCTTTCTTGGGAACAGGAACAATGGTGGCCCTCTTGAATCATGTGGGAACAGCAGACTGGTATAGGGATTGATTGAATATGTCCGTAAACACACCAGCCAGCTGGTCTGCGCATGCTCTGAGGGCGCGGCTGGGGATGCCGTCTGGGCCTGCAGCCTTGCGAGGGTTAACACGTTTAAATGTTTTACTCACCTCGGCTGCAGTGAAGGAGAGACTGCATGTTTCCGTTGCAGGCCGTGTAAGTGGCACTGTATTGTCCTCAAAGCGGGCAAAAAAGTTATTTAGTCTGCCTGGGAGCAAGACATCCTGGTCCGTGACTGGGCTGGATTTCTTCCTGTAGTCCGTGATTGACTGTAGACCATGCCACATGCCTCTTGTGTCTGAGCCGTTGAATTGAGATTCTACTTTGTCTCTGTACTGACACTTAGCTTGTTTGATAGCCTTGCGGAGGGAATAGCTGCACTGTTTGTATTCGGTCATGTTACCAGACACCTTGCCCTGATTAAAAGCAGTGGTTCACGCTTTCAGTTTCACGCGAATGCTGCCATCAATCCAAGGTTTCTGGTTAGGGAATGTTTTAATCGTTGCTATGGGAACGACATCTTCAACGCACGTTCTAATGAACTCGCACACCGAATCAGCGTATTCGTCAATGTTGTTATCTGACGCAATACGAAACATGTCCCAGTCCACGTGATGGAAGCAGTCTTGGAGTGTGGAGTCAGCTTGGTCGGACCAGCGTTGGACAGACCTCAGCGTGGGAGCTTCTTGTTTCAGTTTCTGTCTGTAGGCAGGGATCAGCAAAATGGAGTCGTGGTCAGCTTTTCCGAAAGGGGGGCGGGGCAGGGCCTTATATGTGTCGCGGAAGTTAGAGTAACAGTGATCCAAGGTTTTTCCACCCCTGGTTGCGCAATCGATATGCTGATAAAATTTAGGGAGTCTTGTTTTCAGATTACCCTTGTTAAAATCCCCAGCAACAATGAATGCAGCCTCCGGATAAATGGTTTCCAGTTTGCAAAGAGTTAAATAAAGTTCGTTCAGAGCCATCGATGTGTCTGCTTGGGGGGGGGGATATATACGGCTGTGATTATAATCAAAGATAATTCTCTTGGTAGGTAATGCGGTCTACATTTGAATGTGAGGAATTCTAAATCAGGTGAACAGAAGGATTTGAGTTCCTGTATGTTTCTTTCATCGCACCATGTCTTGTTAGCCATAAGGCATACGCCCCCACCCCTCTTCTTACCAGAAAGGTGTTTGTTTCTGTCTGCGCGATGCGTGGAGAAACCCGTTGGCTGCAACGCTTCGGATAGCGTCTCTCCAGTGAGCCATGTTTCCGTGAAGCACAGAACGTTACAGTCTCTGATGTCCCTCTGGAATGCTACCCTTGCTCGGATTTCATCAACCTTGTTGTCAAGAGACTGGACATTGGCAAGAAGAATGCTAGGAAGTGGTGCACGGTGTGCCCGTCTCCGGAGTCTAACCAGAAGACCGCCTCGTTTTTTTGGGTCGCTGCATGCGATCCATTCCGTTGTCCTGTTTGTAAGGCAGAACACAGGATCTGCGTCGCGAAAAACATATTCTTGGTCGTACTGATGGTGAGTTGACGCTGATCTTATATACAGTAGTTCTTCTCGACTGTATGTAATGAAACCTAAGATGACCTGGGGTACTAATGTAAGAAATAACACGTAAAAAAAAAAAAAACTGCATAGTTTCCTAGGAACCCGAAGCGAGGCGGCCATCTCTGTCGGTGTCGGCGCCGGAAGGTGTATTTCCCACTGTGAAGCATGGGGGAGGAGGTGTTATGGTGTGGGAGTGCTTTGCTGGTGACACTGTCTGATTTATTTTAGAATTCAAGGCACACTTAACCAGCATGGCTACTACAGCATTCTGTGATACATCATCCCACCTGGTTTGGGCTTAGAGGAACTATCATTTGTTATTCAACACAACAATGACCCAACACACCTCCAGGCTGTGTAAGGGCTATTTGACCAAGAAGGAGAGTGATGGAGTGTTGCATCAGATGACCTGGCCTCCACAAATCACCTGACCTCAACCCAAATGAGATGGTCTGGAATGAGCCGGACCGCAGAGTGAAGGAAAAGCAGCCAACAAGTGCTCAGCATATGTAGGAACTCCTTCAAGGCTGTTGGAAAAGCATTCCTCATGAAGCTGGTTGAGAGAATGCCAAGAGTGTGCAAAGCTGTCAAAGGCAAAGGGTGACTACTTTGAATAATTGAAAATATATTTTGATGTGTTTATGATGTGTTATTTCATACTGCTGATATGTATGTGGTGATAGTTTAATACGTTTTTTCAAGGCCTTAATTCTATTACAGCATATTGGATAACTGTCATTCATATTCACCCAGGTCAATGTAACAGTGACAGGGTTAGGTTACTGTCATTCATATTCACCCAGGTCAATGTAACAGTGACAGGTTTAGGTTACTGTCATTCATATTCACCCAGGTCAATGTAACAGTGACAGGTTTAGGTTACTGTCATTCATATTCACCCAGAAGAATAGTGAGGACGATTATTTTTCTAAGAGCATGGCCTTAAATCTATCCATTGAATGACTGGAATTCATTATTCCATTCACCCAGTTCAATGTAACAGTGATCGGTTTAGGCTACTACATGATACTCTAATTTCCCTCTACCCATCATGAGGTTGCTACAACCTGGCCTACGAATGAACGTTAACAACGTAGGTGCACAGGTCGTGTAATCCAGGTGACAGACAGCGACACATTTCCTGTCAGAGTGGTTTCATATCAGTCAGCCTGCTGTGTAAATATCCAGTTCTACTAATATATATGTGTTAATCAGTCCTCTGCCTTGTGTCCTGCTGGCTGTAGGGTCATGATGATTAGTTTCCAGTGATGGTAGGTGCCGTTTAAGAATAGTGAGGACGATTATTTTTCTAAGAGCATGGCCTTAAATCTATTACAGCATATTGAATGACTGGAATTCATTATTCCATTCACCCAGTTCAATGTAACAGTGATCGGTTTAGGCTACTACATGATACTCTAATTTTCCCTCTACCCATCATGAGGTTGCTACAACCTAGCCTACGAATGAACGTTTACAACGTACAGCTGAAGTCAGCAGTGAACGTACATTTTAGGTTGGAGTCATGACAACGTGTTGTTTTTTTTCAACGATAGAACTAACAGGTTGGTAAACCTGCTACGGTCATGCAGTAACATGAGCGTAGTGTACAGTCAGTGAGCAGGTACACCGGCGGGCCCCGGTGGCTTGACCTTTAACCTCGACTTGGACAAAGCACAGTTCTGTTAGGTCATGTCTTTATAAAGACAGTGTTGCGAACTTAGTGGTTATTGCTGTAAGATGTGATTTATAAAATGTTTTATGCTTTTCTTTTTAAAAACAGCCTTAGTTTTAGGTTGTAAATAAGTATCTTATTAATTAATTATGCACAACTTGTTTTAAATCCTTCACTATTTCAGCAGGGCTCTCTACTCCAGAGGTTTAGTGTTCCTCACTACAAGCACTTCATGTGTGCACATCTTTGGGATTACCTTGTTCTATCAGTTGACCAAGGTGGGATCTCTTTTCCAGACTTCAGAGCTGGTTACCTTGTTCTATCAGTTGACCAAGGTGGGATCTCTTTTCCAGACTTCAGAGCTGGTTACCTTGTTCTATCAGTTGACCAAGGTGGGATCTCTTTTCCAGACTTCAGAGCTGGTTACCTTGTTCTATCAGTTGACCAAGGTGGGATCTCTTTTCCAGACTTCAGAGCTGGTTACCTTGTTCAGCTGGTTGACTTTACATGGCTAGGCTTGATATCATGAGGGACAGCTGGTTGACTTTACATGGCTAGGCCTGATATCATGAGAGGGACAGCTGGTTGACTTTACATGGCTAGGCCTGATATCATGAGAGGGACAGCTGGTTGACTTTACATGGCTAGGCCTGATATCATGAGAGGGACAGCTGGTTGACTTTACATATAAATAGATATTATTACAGTTCTATGGAGTGGCACCGCAGGAGGCCCCTCTAAACAGTTATATAGACTGTTCTATGCACCGCAGGAGGCCCTCTAAACAGTTCTATGGAGTGGCACCGCAGGAGGCCCCTCTAAACAGTTCTATGGAGTGGTACAGTTCTATGGAGTGGCAGGAGGCCCCTCTTAACAGTTCTATGGAATGGCACCGCAGGAGGCCCCTCTAAACAGTTCTATGGAGTGCCCCTAAACAGTTCTATGGAGTGGCACCGCAGGAGGCCCCTCTAAACAGTTCTATGGAGTGGCACCACAGGAGGCCCCTCTAAACAGTTCTATGGAGTGGCACCGCAGGAGGCCCCTCTAAACAGTTCTATGGAGTGGCAGCCCCCCTCTAAACAGTTCTATGGAGTGGCACCGCAGGAGGCCCCTCTAAACAGTTCTATGGAGTGGCACCACAGGAGGCCCCTCTAAACAGTTCTATGGAGTGGCACCCAGGAGGCCCCTCTAAACAGTTCTATGGAGTGGCACCACAGGAGGCCCCTCTAAACAGTTCTATGGAGTGGCAGTGCAGGAGGCCCCTCTAAACAGTTCTATGGAGTGGCACCGCAGGAGGCCCCTCTTAACAGTTCTATGGAGTGGCAGTGCAGGAGGCCCCTCTAAACAGTTCTATGGAGTGGCACCACAGGAGGCCCCTCTAAACAGTTCTATGGAGTGACACCACAGGAGGCCCCTCTAAACAGTTCTATGGAGTGGCACCGCAGGAGGCCCCTCTAAACAGTTCTATGGAGTGGCAGTCAGGAGGCCCCTCTAAACAGTTCTATGGAGTGGCACCACAGGAGGCCCCTCTAAACAGTTCTATGGAGTGACACCACAGGAGGCCCCTCTAAACAGTTCTATGGAGTGGCACCGCAGGAGGCCCCTCTAAACAGTTCTATGGAGTGGCACCACAGGAGGCCCCTCTAAACAGTTCTATGGAGTGACACCGCAGGAGGCCCCTCTAAACAGTTCTATGGAGTGACACCGCAGGAGGCCCCTCTAAACAGTTCTATGGAGTGGCAGCGCAGGAGGCCCCTCTAAACAGTTCTATGGAGTGGCAGCGCAGGAGGCCCCTCTAAACAGTTCTATGGAGTGGCACCACAGGAGGCCCCTCTAAACAGTTCTATGGAGTGGCACCGCAGGAGGCCCCTCTAAACAGTTCTATGGGCAACATGTATGTTCTACTCTTCTAGCTAGACGTCTTCTCTACTATTTAAGTGGTAGGGTGGGTTTCCTCCTACTCCATTGGATAAAGGAAGTTCTGCAACATCTCAAGCTAGAGAAAATACTCCGTCAGGGGATCTGACATGTTATCATATCTGGCAACCTTTCCTTTGTAGAAGGAGGACCCAGCTAAATTCACTCCATAAACCACCCACATTTATAGAAACATGTTTTACTATTTTTAACTTTTTGTTTTATATATATATATATATATATATATATATATATATATATATACATTTTTTTTTTTTTACAATTTAATTATATTACTCCCTTAGCTTTTCTCGCTTGAATTATTTGACCAAGTTATTTGGTGAAATACGAAGGTGCACAATTGGCGCAGCGTCGTCCGGGTTAGGGGAGGGTTTGGCCTGGGGTTTGGGGAGGGTTTGGGGAGTGTTTGGCCTGGAGTTTGGGGAGGGTTTGGGGATGGTTAGGGGGGGTTTGGCCTGGGGTTTGGGGAGGGTTTTGGGAGGGTTAGGGGAGGGTTTGGGGAGGGTTTGGCCTGGAGTTTGGGGAAGGTTTGGCCGAGGGTTTGGGGAGGGTTAGGGGGGTTTGAGGAGGGTTAGGGGGGTTTGGGGAGGGTTTGGCCTGGGGTTTGGGGAGGGTTTTGGGAGGGTTTAGGTGAGGGTTTGGGGAGGGTTTGGCCTGGAGTTTGGGGAGGGTTTGGCCGAGGGTTTGGGAAGGGTTTGGGGAGGGTTAGGGGGGGTTTGGCCTGGGGTTTGGGGAGGGTTTGGGGAGGGTTAGGGGAGGGTTTGGCCGGGGGAGGCCGTCATTGTAAAATAACCATTTGTTCTTAACTGACTTGCCCAGTTAAATAACGGTTAAATTAAATGAACAAATACACATTTGACAGAGAGACAGAGAAAGGGGAGAAAGGAGAGAAAGAGGATGAGAGCGAGCGAGCGAAAGACAGAGGGGGAACATTTTGTTCTCAGAATGCAGAGGAGTAGTGGAATGTTGGCTCTGGAACACAGCCATGACAAACAGGCCCAGACAACAGACTCACACATTCCTGAACTCTGACCCCAGCAATGACCTATTAACTTCCAACATACAAAACACAGACACGCTGAAAAGTACACAGACACACACCAAACTTTCTGAACACACACACAGACACACACACCAAACTTCTGAACACACACAAAGACACACACACCAAACTTCTGAACACACACACAGACACACACACCAAACTTCACACACACAAAGACACACACACAAAGACACACACACCAAACTTCTGAACACACACACAGACACACACACCAAACTTCTGACACACACACAGACAAACTTCTGAACACACACACAAAGACACACACACCAAACTTCTGAACACACACACACACACACCAAACTTCTGAACACACACACAAAGACACACACACCAAACTTCTGAACACACACACAGACACACACACCAAACTTCTGAACACACACACACACACACCAAACTTCTGACACACACACAGACACACACACCAAACTTCTGAACACACACAAAGACACACACACCAAACTTCTGACACACACACAAAGACACACACACCAAACTTCTGACACCAAACACACACACCAAACTTCTGAACACACACACAGACACACACACCAAACTTCTGAACACACACAAAGACACACACACCAAACTTCTGAACACACACACAAAGACACACACACCAAACTTCTGAACACACACACAAAGACACACACACCAAACTTCTGAACACACACACAAAGACACACACACCAAACTTCTGAACACACACACAAAGACACACACACCAAACTTCTGAACACACACACAAAGACACACACACCAAACTTCTGAACACACACAAAGAACACACACCAAACTTCTGAACACACACACAAAGACACACACACCAAACTTCTGAACACACACAAAGACACACACACCAAACTTCAAACACTGAACACACAAAGACACACACACCAAACTTCTGAACACACACAAAGACACACACACCAAACTTCTGAACACACACACAAAGACACACACACCAAACTTCTGAACACACACACAAGACACACACACCAAACTTCTGAACACACACACAGACACACACACCAAACTTCTGAACACACACACAGACACACACACCAAACTTCTGAACACACACACACAAAGACACACACACCAAACTTCTGAACACACACACAAAGACACACACACCAAACTTCTGAACACACACAAAGACACACACCAAACTTCTGAACACACACACAGACACACACACCAAACTTCTGAACACACACAAAGACACACACACCAAACTTCTGAACACACACACAGACACACACACCAAACTTCTGAACACACACAAAGACACACACACCAAACTTCTGAACACACACAAACTTCTGAACACACACACACACCAAACTTCTGAACACACACAAAGACACACACACCAAACTTCTGAACACACACACAAACACACACACCAAACTTCTGAACACACACAAACACACACACCAAACTTCTGACACACACACAAAGACACACACACCAAACTTCTGAACACACACACAAAGACACACACACCAAACTTCTGAACACACACAAAGACACACACACCAAACTTCTGAACACACACACAAAGACACAC
>NC_088220.1:505000-522500 GCF_036934945.1 Oncorhynchus masou masou
CTACCTCCCTAGTGTCCCCTCACCTCTTTTCTACCTCTTCTCTACCTCTTCTCTACCTCTTCCCTCTAGTGTATCCCTACCTCCCTAGTGTCCCCTCACCCCTCACCTATTCACTACCCCAAGGCTCCCTAACTAACTAACCAACCTCTGTGGTGTGGTAGGGAGTCAGAGGGCTGTAAACTAACTAACTAACTAAAACCTGTGGTGATGTAAGGGGATGGTTTCTCTCTCATATACACCTCTCATTCTCACTGCCCCGTTCCCTCTCCCTTCCTCTCTCTGTCTCTTCCCTCTCCCTTCCTCTCTCTGTCTCTTCCCTCTCTCTGTCTCTTCCCTCTCTCTTCCTCTCTCTGTCTCTTCCCTCTCTCTTCCTCTCTCTGTCTCTTCCCTCTCTCTTCCTATCTCTGTCTCTTCCCTCTCTCTTCCCTCTCTCTACCCTGTTCCCTCTCCTGGTCTCTTCCCTCTCTCTTCCTCTCTCTGTCTCTTCCCTCTCTCTACCCTGTTCCCTCTCCTGGTCTCTTCCCTCTCTCTTCCTCTCTCTGTCTCTTCCCTCTCTCTACCCTGTTCCCTCTCCTGGTCTCTTCCCTCTCTCTACCCCGTTCCGTCTCTCTGCCCCGTTCCCTCACCTTCCTCTCTCTGGTCTGGACTCATTGTAAAACAGAAACATCACTAAAGGCCGTGACAGACAAGCCAACGGTGGATTATTCGTGAAGAGGTGCCATCGCTGTTGACCAATCACAGTAGAATACATAGCCTGCGTGACAACACGTCAGACAGCAGAACCAGATAACTAGCCCACTCTAGCTAGATAGCTAAATCATTGTTTTCTAACCCAGTTTTAATTTTATGAATCATTTACATTTGCAGGTAAAATACGTTACGGTGTTAAAGCGATTCATCGATAATGTTTGTTTATGTCATTGCTATGGTCACCGGTGGCTGTCGCCCTCCTGTGTGAATGCCGCTTTGACTAGATGGAAAAGTGGTGAGGCAGGGGTCAGGGGAGGGTTGTACTGTACAACTACCAGTTGCCAAACTTCCTGCCAGCGTGTTTAGGTAGTAAGTTCTTTCCCCTGCTCCGCTGATGCACTGATCCCTCCCTCCTCAGTGACTAAGACTCAGTATTGTACATTCTGTATTCAAAACATTAAGTCAATATTAATAGCTTACATTCCCAGCTCTGTGTTAGTCATTTCCTTCATTACCCCTCTGTTCTCTCTCCCTCTGTTCTGTTCCTCCCTCCTCCCTCTGTTCTGTTCCTCCCTCCTCCCTCTGTTCTGTTCCCCTCTCCCTCCTCCCTCTGTTCTGTTCCTCCCTCCTCCCTATGTTCTGTTCCTCCCTCCTCCCTCTGTTCTGTTCCCCTCTCCTCTACCTCCTCTCTCTGTTCTGTTCCCCTCTCCCTCCTCCCTCTGTTCTGTTCCCCTCTCCTCTACCTCCTCTCTCTGTTCTGTTCCCCTCTCCCTCCTCCCTCTGTTCTGTTCCCCTCTCCTCTACCTCCTCTCTCTGTTCTGTTCCCCTCTCCCTCCTCCCTCTGTTCTGTTCCCCTCTCCCTCCTCCCTCTGTTCTGTCCACCTACCTCCCTCCCTCTCTCTCCTCCTCCCTCTTCCTTCTGTTCCTCCTCCCTCTGTTCTGTTCCCCTCTCCTCTACCTCCTCCCTCTGTTCCCCTCTCCTCTACCTCCTCCCTCTGTTCTGTTCCCCTCTCCTCTACCTCCTCCCTCTGTTCTGTTCCCCTCTCTACCTCCTCCCTCTGTTCTGTTCCCCTCTCCTCTACCTCCTCCCTCTGTTCTGTTCCTCTCTCCTCTACCGCCTCCCTCTGTTCTTTTCCTCTCTCTACCTCCTCCCTCTGTTCTGTTCCCCTCTCCTCTACCTCCTCCCTCTTCTGTTCCTCTCTCTACCTCCTCCCTCTGTTCTGTTCCCCTCTCCTCTACCTCCTCCCTCTGTTCCTCTCCCTCTGTTCCCCTCTCACCTCTACCTTGCCTGAGTCTGGTCTTGTCTCATAGTAAAACAGTACACTACTTACCCCTGTGGTGCGCTCCCTCCTCCCCTCCCTCCCTTTCTACCTCCCATATCTCCATCTCTATTCCTCCCCAAGCTGTTCTCTTCAGTGTTGTAAGGACTCTGGTATTGCCTCAGAACCAGGCCAAGAGGACATTATGTTCTCTTGTAATAGCCAGACATTATTTGCCATGTTGTTTTTAGCCTGCCTCTCTTGCGCTTTCCAGTTGGTGTCCAGTTTGTTTTTTTTTACATTTTTGTTCGTGTTAAATGTAACCTTTTATTTAACTAGGCAAGTAAGCTAAGAACAAATTCTTATTTATCAATGATGGCCTAGGAACAGTGGGTTAACTGCCTGTTCAGGGGCAGAACAACAGGTTTACCTTGTCAGCTCAGATGATTCGATCCAACAACCTTTAGGTTCCAACACCCCATATGGAGCTCAGCCAACTCCGTCCATGACCGAGCCAACGGGCGTCATGACCGAGCCAATGGGCGTCCTCGGCACATGACCGAGCCAACGGGCGTCATGACCGAGCCAATGGGCGTCCTCGGCACATGACCAAGCCAACGGGCGTCATGACCGAGCCAATGGGCGTCCTCGGCACATGACCGAGCCAACAGGCGTCATGACCAAGCCAATGGGCGTCCTCGGCACATGACCAAGCCAACGGGCGTCATGACCGAGCCAACGGGCGTCCTCGGCACATGACCGAGCCAACGGGCGTCCTCGGCACATGACCGAGCCAACGGGCGTCCTCGGCACATGTCCGAGCTCCACACGGGGCGGAGTCCACTGGGCTCCATATTGCATCATCTGGGCCACACTGCCCCCCAGGACATCTACAGCACCAGGTGTAACAGGAAGGACAAAAATAAGAAATATCAGAACGAGCAATGTCAGACTATAACTAATATATATATTATATGTGGGCATGCCTTCAAAACTGGTGGTTTGGGCTATTTCAGCCACAGCCACAGCTGACCAGGTGACAGGTGTACACAACCGGAGCTTAGTGATGAGCTTGGAGGGCACAATGGTGTTGAAGCCTGAGCTCTAGTTGATGAAAAGCATTTTACAGGTATTTCTCTTGTCCAGAGGGACAAGACAGTGTTTACTAGGAGATGGTTTTGTCCAGGAGGGACAAGGCAGTGTTTACTAGGAGTTGGTTTTGTCCAGGAGGGACAAGACAGTGTTTACTAGGAGTTGGTTTTGTCCAGGAGGGACAAGACAATGTTTACTAGGAGTTGGTTTTGTCCAGGAGGGACAAGACAATGTTTACTAGGAGTTGGTTTTGTCCAGGAGGGACAAGACAGTGTTTACTAGGAGTTGGTTTTGTCCAGGAGGGACAAGACAGTGTTTACTAGGAGTTGGTTTTGTCCAGGAGGGACAAGACAGTGTTTACTAGGAGATGGTTTTGTCCAGGAGGGACAAGGCAGTGTTTACTAGGAGATGGTTTTGTCCAGGAGGGCCAAGACAATGTTTACTAGGAGTTGGTTTTGTCCAGGAGGGACAAGACAATGTTTACTAGGAGTTGGTTTTGTCCAGGAGGGACAAGACAATGTTTACTAGGAGTTGTTTTTGTCCAGGAGGGACAAGACAATGTTTACTAGGAGTTGGTTTTGTCCAGAGGGACAAGACAGTGTTTACTAGGAGTTGGTTTTGTCCAGGAGGGACAAGACAATGTTTACTAGGAGTTGGTTTTGTCCAGGAGGGACAAGACAGTGTTTACTAGGAGTTGGTTTTGTCCAGGAGGGACAAGACAATGTTTACTAGGAGTTGGTTTTGTCCAGGAGGGACAAGACAATGTTTACTAGGAGTTGGTTTTGTCCAGGAGGGACAAGACAGTGTTTACTAGGAGTTGGTTTTGTCCAGGAGGGACAAGACAATGTTTACTAGGAGTTGGTTTTGTCCAGGAGGGACAAGACAATGTTTACTAGGAGTTGGTTTTGTCCAGGAGGGACAAGACAGTGTTTACTAGGAGTTGGTTTTGTCCAGGAGGGACAAGACAATGTTTACTAGGAGTTGGTTTTGTTCTCAACTCGTAGTAAACTCAGATCTTTCCCTATTAGAACTTTTTGACAGAAATTGTAGAACTATTGTTTGTTGAATTTTGGCCCTTAACTACTTCCTGTTGCGTGGCACAAGTTTTTTGTTTTGATTGTAGTGAGAGCTGTCTACGCCAAAAAGCTAAACTTGCGCAACAGGAAAATAAATCTGATTGTGGGTTGCTGTGAAATCTCTAGCTAGCTAACTTGAATAGCCATTTCTGTGAGACACAATAATAGCTACATCCATGTATTGTTGGCAAGCTACCATAGCTGCTCTCTGTGCAAACAACCATTATTGCTTTATAGCCCTAAAAAGGTGATGCGGTGGCCCAATTTGAATTAACATTTATTTAACGAGGCAAATCAGTTAAGAACAAATTCTTGGCCTAGGAACAGTGGGTTAACTGCCTTGTTCAGGGGCAGAACGACAGATTTATACCTTGTCAGCTCTGGGATTTGATCCAACAACCTTACGGTTACTGGCCCTACGCTCTAACCACTAGGCTACCTGCCACCTCTACGCTCTAACCGCTAGGCTACCTGCCACCTCTACACTCTAACCGCTAGGCTACCTGCCACCTCTACGCTCTAACCACTAGGCTACCTGCCACCTCTACGCTCTAACCACTAGGCTACCTGCCACCTCTACGCTCTAACCACTAGGCTACCTGCCACCTCTACACTCTAACCACTAGGCTACCTGCCACCTCTACACTCTAACCACTAGGCTACCTGCCACCTCTACGCTCTAACCACTAGGCTACCTGCCACTCCATATTAACCCTAATGATTTCCACTAGTTACCATAGTCAAAGTCAAAATGAGCTTTTTGGTCTTAAAATGATACTTGTGGATTTTGGCCAGATCCCCAGAGTCAGATATACTTGTGGATACCATTTTAATGTCTCTGCATGGTGTTTGAGGTATACCAATAGACTACCAGTCAGCGCGCTAACGCTAGTTAACATTGTCTCACGAAACTACCTCTAATTTCCTTCATACTGGACACAGAGACATGACAAAAGTTCATCTGACTCTGGGGAAGTAGATACAAGTATCCCTTTTGTTTAAGGTTAGGCATAAGGTTAGCAGTGTGGTTAACGTTAGGGTTATGTTATTTTTTAAATCACATTAAGAACTAGGTGGCCTTCAAGACTTTGTGGCTGTGGTAACTAGTGACTCCCTGTAATAGTCCTAGCTAGCTAACCTCCTAACTTTAGTAGAGGACTTAGCTTACATTCTTTTCTATTATTAGACTCAACGTTAAGCAAGATGGCTAGATATCTGTTGAATAATCACGGGATGGCTACTACTAGGTGAAAGTGCCATGCGTATCTATCTATCCAGTAGACTTAAGCCTTGTTCACACTGCAGGCTTTAATGCTCAAATCAGTTCTTGGAATACTGACTGTCCGAACAGCATTCGGGTGTGTGTGTGTGTGTGTGTGTGTGTGTGTGTGTGTGTGTGTGTGTGTGTGTGTGTGTGTGTGTGTGTGTGTGTGTGTGTGTGTGTGTGTGTGTGTGTGTGTGTGTGTGTGTGTGTGTGTGTGTGTGTGTGTGCGTGTGCGTGTGCGTGTGCGTGTGTGTGTGTGTGTGTGTGTGTTTAGACAGCGGTCATTCGCTGACATGGCTACGCTAGTTGTCATAGTAACGACGAGTGTGAGCGCATTGGTGTAGACTGATTGGTGGTGGTGGTGCTTCCTAGTATCTCAGGTGACAACGATGCCTGTACTGGACGTTTCACCCAGTCGCTTTCAATGTTCAAAATCAGAGTGGAAGAAAACTTTTAAAAGCCTCAAAAGATTATCCAACGTTGTCAACAAGGCCTTTTTGGCTTGCCACAGCAGCCAACTAGCTAGCCACAGCAGCCAACTAGCTAGCCACAGCAGCCAACGAGCTAGCCACAGCAGTCAACTAGCTAGCCACAGCAGCCAACTAGCTAGCCACAGCAGCCAACTAGCTGGCCACAGCAGTCAACTAGCTTGCCACAGCAGCCAACTAGCTTGCCACAGCAGCCAACTAGCTATCCACAGCAGCCAACTAGCTGGCCACAGCAGCCAACAAGCTGGCCACAGCAGTCAAATAGCTGGCCACAGCAGCCAACTAGCTAGCCACAGCAGCCAACTAGCTAGCCACAGCAGCCAACTAGCTAGCCCCAGCAGCCAACTAGCTAGCCCCAGCAGCCAACTAGCTAGCCACAGCAGCCAACTAGCTAGCCCCAGCAGCCAACTAGTAAAGTTTTAAAAGGGGACAGAATGTGGTCGGACCATCAGATAATTGGCATATACATTACTCCTACTGAATGTCCGTGGGCGAGGACATTGGCCATTTAAATCAAAGCCTATTTATTGTCCAGAAGAATGTATAACTGAATCTTTCCAGATATCATAGGTACAGCAGATATTGTATGGGACACTTTTAAAATGTGCCTTTAGAGGCCATGCAATTCGATACAACATCAATGTAGGTCAAAGGAGTCCTAAGAAAAGGAAATAGAAGGTCTAACAGAACAGATAGAGGGCAATACAAACTGTACCATGGAGGCTCAATATAAGTTAGAGGAAAAACTAATGGAGGAACTTATTCAACAAAAACCAATGTAATATATTATTAATAAAAACATAGCAAACTGGATGGAAAATGGGAGGGGGGGGGGGGTTCTACTAATTATTTTTTAAATCTTCAACATAGAAATGCTACCAAAAATAATTTACTGAAACTTTTAAGAAATGACAGAGTCACCCATGATTCACCAAATTATATTTTGAAAAGAGGAAGTACATTCATCATATATTGTCGTTTCCATCTCCTCTAACTGAAGCTAAATGTAAAGGATTATTTTTAAATCAAACATCTGTACAGGAAAACTCATGTGAAGGTGAAAGTACAGAGGAGGAACTTCTTGATGCATTTAGAGCCTTTAAGTCTGGGAAAACTCCAGGGCTGGATGGTATAGCAGTGGAGGTAGACCAAACTCCAGGGCTGGATGGCATACCAGTGGAGGTAGACCAAACTCCAGGGCTGGATGGTATACCAGTGGAGGTATACCAAACTCCAGGGCTGGATGGCATACCAGTGGAGGTAGACCAAACTCCAGGGCTGGATGGCATACCAGTGGAGGTAGACCAAACTCCAGGGCTGGATGGCATACCAGTGGAGGTAGACCAAACTCCAGGGCTGGATGGTATACCAGTGGAGGTAGACCAAACTCCAGGGCTGGATGGTATACCAGTGGAGGTAGACCAAACTCCAGGGCTGGATGGTATACCAGTGGAGGTAGACCAAACTCCAGGGCTGGGTATACCAGTGGAGGTAGACCAAACTCCAGGGCTGGATGGTATACCAGTGGAGGTAGACCAAACTCCAGGGCTGGATGGTATACCAGTGGAGGTAGACCAAACTCCAGGGCTGGATGGTATACCAGTGGAGGTAGACCAAACTCCAGGGCTGGATGGTATACCAGTGGAGGTAGACCAAACTCCAGGGCTGGATGGTATACCAGTGGAGGTTTACCAAACTCCAGGGCTGGATGGTATACCAGTGGAGGTAGACCAAACTCCAGGGCTGGATGGTATACCAGTGGAGGTATACCAAACTCCAGGGCTGGATGGTATACCAGTGGAGGTAGACCAAACTCTAGGGCTGGATGGTATACCAGTGGAGGTAGACCAAACTCCAGGGCTGGATGGCATACCAGTGGAGGTAGACCAAACTCCAGGGCTGGATGGTATACCAGTGGAGGTAGACCAAACTCCAGGGCTGGATGGTATACCAGTGGAGGTAGACCAAACTCCAGGGCTGGAGGGTATACCAGTGGAGGTAGACCAAACTCCAGGGCTGGATGGTATACCTGTGGAAGTATACCAAACTCCAGGGCTGGATGGTATACCAGTGGAGGTAGACCAAACTCCAGGGCTGGATGGTATACCAGTGGAGGTAGACCAAACTCCAGGGCTGGATGGTATACCAGTGGAGGTTTACCAAACTCCAGGGCTGGATGGTATACCAGTGGAGGTAGACCAAACTCCAGGGCTGGATGGTATACCAGTGGAGGTATACCAAACTCCAGGGCTGGATGGTATACCAGTGGAGGTAGACCAAACTCTAGGGCTGGATGGTATACCAGTGGAGGTAGACCAAACTCCAGGGCTGGATGGCATACCAGTGGAGGTAGACCAAACTCCAGGGCTGGATGGTATACCAGTGGAGGTAGACCAAACTCCAGGGCTGGATGGTATACCAGTGGAGGTAGACCAAACTCCAGGGCTGGAGGGTATACCAGTGGAGGTAGACCAAACTCCAGGGCTGGATGGTATACCTGTGGAAGTATACCAAACTCCAGGGCTGGATGGTATACCAGTGGAGGTAGACCAAACTCCAGGGCTGGATGGTATACCAGTGGAGGTAGACCAAACTCCAGGGCTGGATGGTATACCAGTGGAGGTAGACCAAACTCCAGGGCTGGATGGTATACCAGTGGAGGTAGACCAAACTCCAGGGCTGGAGGGTATACCAGTGGAGGTAGACCAAACTCCAGGGCTGGATGGCATACCAGTGGAGGTAGACCAAACTCCAGGGCTGGATGGTATACCGGTGGAGGTAGACCAAACTCCAGGGCTGGATGGTATACCGGTGGAGGTAGACCAAACTCCAGGGCTGGATGGTATACCAGTGGAGGTAGACCAAACTCCAGGGCTGGATGGTATACCGGTGGAGGTAGACCAAACTCCAGGGCTGGATGGCATACCAGTGGAGGTAGACCAAACTCCAGGGCTGGATGGTATACCGGTGGAGGTAGACCAAACTCCAGGGCTGGATGGTATACCGGTGGAGGTAGACCAAACTCCAGGGCTGGATGGTATACCAGTGGAGGTAGACCAAACTCCAGGGCTGGATGGTATACCGGTGGAGGTAGACCAAACTCCAGGGCTGGATGGTATACCGGTGGAGGTAGACCAAACTCCAGGGCTGGATGGCACACCAATGGAAGTATACCAAACCTTTTCTGATATACTCAGAGGTCCATTATTAGCATGTTTTATCCACTCCTTTGTAAACAGTAGATCATCAGACACACAACAAGAAGGTCTGATATTATTACTGGAACAGGACCCAAGTGAGAAATATAAAGATCCAGTCCATTTAAACAATTGAAGGCCCCTTACACTTCAGTGTTGTGATGCAAAAATTCTAGGCAAAATGCATATGATTTTTTTAAAGTATTGTCATTATTCATTCTTATCAGACAGGTGTTTTGTTTTTAAATGGACGATGCATTGGAAATAAAAGACAAGTTCTGGAAACAAAACACTATGAAACACCAGTCTCAACATCAACAGTGAAGAGGCGACTCCGGGATGATGGCCTTCTAAGGCAGAGTTCCTCTCTCCAGTGTCTGTGTTCTTTTACCCATCTTAATCTTTTCTTTTTATTGGCCAGTCTGAGATATGGCTTTTTCTTTGCAACTCTGCTAGAAGGCCAGAATCCCGGAGTCACCTCTTCACTGTTGATGTTGAGACTGGTGTTTTGCGGGTACTATTCAATGAAGCTGCCAGTTGAGGACTTGTGAGGCGTCTGTTTCTGAAACTAGACCCACTAATGTACTTGTCGTCTTGCTCAGTTGTGCACCGGGGCCTCCCACTCCTCTTTCTATTCTAGTTAGAGCCAGTTTGCACTGTTCTGTGAAGGGAGTAGTACAGTGTTGTATGAGATCAATGGCAATTTCTCGCATTTAATAGCCTTCATTTCTCAGAACAAGAATAGACTGACGAGTTTCAGAAGAAAGGTCTTTGTTTCTCGCCATTTTGAGCCTGTAATCGAACCCACAAATGCTGATGCTCCAGATACTCAACTAGTCTAAAGAAGGCCAGATTTATTGCTTCTTTAAATCAGAACAACTGTTTTAAGCTGTGCTCACATAATTGCAAAAGGATTTTCTAATGATCAATTAGCCTTTTAAATTAAATTAAACACTATTTCTGATCAACTTGATGTTATTTTAATGGACAAAAAACAATGAAATGTCTAAGTGACGGTAGTGTGTATATGTATACAAAATATATATAAACCTTTATTTAACTAGGCAAGTCAGTTAAGAACAAATTGTTATTTACAATGACGGTAAACCCTAACGACGCTGGGTCAATTGTGTGCCGCCCTATAGGAGTCCCAATCACAGACAGTTGGGAAACAGCCTGGAATCGAACCAGGGTCTGTAGTGACGCCTCTAGCACTAAGATGTAGTACCTTGGACCGCTGTGCCACTCAGGAGCCCGAGTGGCAACTTTAGATCACTGTCAACTCGTAGTAAACATCAACTCACTGTAATGTATATGACCTGCCCTAACTCCTTGTGAGTCAGCCAGTTGACCGAGTCTGTCAACTCACCACCTCCTTATGAGTCAGCCAGTTGACTGGGTGTCAATATGTGTCAGTGTGTACCCATGACAGCAGCACATGACAGAGTGGTCATAACGAGAACAAACACTGACTTGTCCACAATGGCACCCTATTCTCAACTCCAGCCCTCCCGTACCCCCAACAGCCCAACTCCAGCCCTCCTGTACCCCCAACAGCCCAACTCCAGTCCTCCTGTACCCCCAACAGCCCAACTCCAGTCCTCCTGTACCCCCAACAGCCCAACTCCAGTCCTCCTGTACCCCCAACAGCCCAACTCCTGTCCTCCCGTACCCCCAACAGCCCAACTCCTGTACCCCCAACAGCCCAACTCCAGTCCTCCTGTACCCCCAACAGCCCAACTCCAGTCCTCCTGTACCCCCAACAGCCCAACTCCTGTCCTCCTGTACCCCCAACAGCCCAACTCCTGTCCTCCCGTACCCCCAACAGCCCAACTCCAGTCCTCCAGTACCCCCAACAGCCCAACTCCAGTCCTCCAGTACCCCCAACAGCCCAACTCCAGTCCTCCAGTACCCCCAACAGCCCAACTCCAGTCCTCCAGTACCCCCAACAGCCCAACTCCAGCCCTCCTGTACCCCAAACAACTCAACTCCAGCCCTCCAGTACCCCCAACAGCTCAACTCCAGTACCCCCAACAGCCCAACTCCAGCCCTCCCGTACCCCCAACAGCCCAACTCCAGTCCTCCCGTACCCCCAACAGCCCAACTCCAGTACCCCCAACAGCTCAACTCCAGTACCCCCAACAGCTCAACTCCAGCCCTCCTGTACACCCAACAGCTCAACTCCAGCCCTCCAGTACCCCCAACAGCTCAACTCCAGCCCTCCAGTACCCCCAACAGCTCAACTCCAGTCCTCCTGTACCCCCAACAGCCCAACTCCAGTCCTCCTGTACCCCCAACAGCCCAACTCCAGTACCCCCAACAGCTCAACTCCAGCCCTCCTGTACCCCCAACAGCTCAACTCCAGTACCCCCAACAGCCCAACTCCAGTACCCCCAACAGCCCAACTCCAGTACCCCCAACAGCCCAACTCCAGTACCCCCAACAGCCCAACTCCAGTACCCCCAACAGCTCAACTACAGTACCCCCAACAGCTCAACTCCAGTACCCCCAACAGCTCAACTCCAGTACCCCCAATAGCCCCAGACAAACTCACCTGATTCAACTCATTAAGGGCCTGATGATTAGTTGACAAGTTGAGTCAGGTGTGTTTGTCCAGGTCTCCACATACAAAGGTGTGCTGTTGAGGCTACTGGAGCTGGGAAACACTGCCCTGCTCAAAAGTAGTGCACTATGTAGGGGAATAGGGTTGTCATTTGGGACTCAACCAGTACTCATATCCATAGTGAGTTCTCTCACAGGAGGGTCTGGGGTCTTCAATCAACACAGAAAGTTATGTAGTACATATACTTATCAGGGTCTTGTGTGGGGTAGAATGATTACCTTGATGAAGCAACTTAAAGCTGTTCCTACAGCTCAGGCAGCCAGGCACATCCCAGGCATGATGACCAGCTGTATGCAAACAATGACTGTGTGCTTTGGAACAGTATACCCAGCCTGGTCTCAGAGCATTTCGTATTATTCTGTAAGAAGATCGGAGACTCCGTTTAGTATGATACGTTACATTTCATATGGTATGTATTCATTTGTGGATGTCCATCACCTATTTGGGTATAATATGTTACGAATTACAAATCCTATTACATGTTACATATTTGCAAAACGTACAATATGCTACACATTTTCAAAACATACTTTATTTTACAAATTCTAGCTAGATGGCTAACATTGGCCAGCTGGCTAATGTTAGTTAGGCTATTGGTTAAGTTTAGGAGTTAGCGGAAGGGGTAAGGTTAGGGGAAGGGTTAAGGTTAGGGGAAGGGTTAAGGTTAGGGGAAGGGTTAAGGTTAGGGGAAGGGGTAAGGTTAGGGGAAGGGGTAAGGTTAGGGGAAGGGTTAGCTAAAATTCAAAGTAGTTGCAAAGTTGCTCAAATTCTAAAGTTGTCTTTGATGAGATTTGAAAACACCCACCCCCCTTCCCCGACCAATCACCCTACATTAGTGTAATCATCTGTCTTATGTAGCCATACCAAACGTAACATATGATACTAAATTTGTTCGGTGATTTACGTTTACAATGTTACGTCTAGTCTATGACACCAGGCTGGTATACCGTGCTCTGTGTATATTAGGGTGTGTGACCGCAGTCACGTAGAGCTGTCGGTCCAACAGAGAATGAACCAGTACTCTACTTCCTACAGATGAATCCTCATCATCTCTCCTTCATGCACTGAAGTAGAATCATGAAAGCATGGGAAATGACAGAAAAATGGCTGATATTCATTGGCCAACAAAAGGGAGGAAAGTATTTGGATATGTGTAATGTAAAAGCCTATTAGGTTTTATTTCACGATGAAACATTTGGGTGCCTTTAGCCTAGATAGTAAATAGTTGGTCTGAACGGGCATCTCTTCAGGCAAAGCGGGTATACTTTTTGGACAATATACTGACGCGTTAAATTGCACGTGAGCCACTGCCCGCGGATACAATATAACAACTGCTGTAAACAATGGAGCGTCAATCACACCGCTAATTTGCTGGAACAAGAAGATAACAGGGGAGCAGGTAGCCTAGTGGTGAGAGGCAGGTAGTCTAGTGGTGAGAGCAGGTAGCCTAGTGGTGAGAGCAGGTAGCCTAGTGGTTAGAACAGGTAGCCTAGTGGTTAGAGCAGGTAGCCTAGTGGTGAGAGGCAGGTAGCCTAGTGGTGAGAGGCAGGTAGTCTAGTGGTGAGAGCAGGTAGCCTAGTGGTGAGAGCAGGTAGTCTAGTGGTGAGAGCAGGTAGCCTAGTGGTGAGAGCAGGTAGCCTAGTGGTGAGAGCAGGTAGCCTAGTGGTGAGAGGCAGGTAGCGTAGTGGTGAGAGCAGGTAGCCTAGTGGTGAGAGGCAGGTAGCCTAGTGGTGAGAGGCAGGTAGCCTAGTGGTGAGAGGCAGGTAGCCTAGTGGTTAGAGCAGGTAGCCTAGTGGTGAGAGGCAGGTAGCCTAGTGGTGAGAGGCAGGTAGCCTAGTGGTGAGAGCAGGTGGCCTAGTGGTGAGAGGCAGGTAGTCTAGTGGTGAGAGCAGGAAGCCTAGTGGTGAGAGCAGGTAGTCTAGTGGTGAGAGCAGGTAGCCTAGTGGTGAGAGCAGGTAGCCTAGTGGTGAGAGCAGGTAGCCTAGTGGTGAGAGGCAGGTAGCCTAGTGGTTAGAGCAGGTAGCCTAGTGGTTAGAGCAGGTAGCCTAGTGGTGAGAGGCAGGTAGCCTAGTGGTGAGAGGCAGGTAGCCTAGTGGTGAGAGGCATGTAGCCTAGTGGTGAGAGCAGGTAGCCTAGTGGTGAGAGCAGGTAGCCTAGTGGTGAGAGCAGGTAGCCTAGTGGTGAGAGCAGGTAGCCTAGTGGTGAGAGGCAGGTAGCCTAGTGGTTAGAGCAGGTAGCCTAGTGGTTAGAGCAGGTAGCCTAGTGGTGAGAGGCAGGTAGCCTAGTGGTGAGAGGCAGGTAGCCTAGTGGTGAGAGCAGGTAGCCTAGTGGTGAGAGCAGGTAGTCTAGTGGTGAGAGCAGGTAGCCTAGTGGTGAGAGCAGGTAGCCTAATGGTGAGAGCAGGTAGCCTAGTGGTTAGAGCAGGTAGCCTAGTGGTGAGAGCAGGTAGCCTAGTGGTGAGAGGCAGGTAGCCTAGTGGTTAGAGCAGGTAGCCTAGTGGTGAGAGCAGGTAGCCTAGTGGTTAGAGCAGGTAGCCTAGTGGTGAGAGGCAGGTAGCCTAGTGGTGAGAGCAGGTAGCCTAGTGGTGAGAGCAGGTAGCCTAGTGGTGAGAGCAGGTAGCCTAGTGGTGAGAGGCAGGTAGCCTAGTGGTTAGAGCAGGTAGCCTAGTGGTTAGAGCAGGTAGCCTAGTGGTGAGAGGCAGGTAGCCTAGTGGTGAGAGGCATGTAGCCTAGTGGTGAGAGCAGGTAGCCTAGTGGTGAGAGCAGGTAGTCTAGTGGTGAGAGCAGGTAGCCTAGTGGTGAGAGCAGGTAGCCTAGTGGTGAGAGCAGGTAGCCTAGTGGTGAGAGCAGGTAGCCTAGTGGTGAGAGCAGGTAGTCTAGTGGTGAGAGCAGGTAGCCTAGTGGTGAGAGCAGGTAGCCTAGTGGTGAGAGCAGGTAGCCTAGTGGTGAGAGCAGGTAGCCTAGTGGTGAGAGGCAGGTAGCCTAGTGGTTAGAGCAGGTAGCCTAGTGGTTAGAGCAGGTAGCCTAGTGGTGAGAGGCAGGTAGCCTAGTGGTGAGAGGCAGGTAGCCTAGTGGTGAGAGCAGGTAGCCTAGTGGTGAGAGGCGGGTAGTCTAGTGGTGAGAGCAGGTAGCCTAGTGGTGAGAGCAGGTAGCCTAATGGTGAGAGCAGGTAGCCTAGTGGTTAGAGCAGGTAGCCTAGTGGTGAGAGCAGGTAGCCTAGTGGTGAGAGTAGGTAGCCTAGTGGTTAGAGCAGGTAGCCTAGTGGTGAGAGCAGGTAGCCTAGTGGTTAGAGCAGGTAGCCTAGTGGTGAGAGGCAGGTAGCCTAGTGGTGAGAGCAGGTAGCCTAGTGGTGAGAGCAGGTAGCCTAGTGGTTAGAGCAGGTAGCCTAGTGGTGAGAGGCAGGTAGCCTAGTGGTGAGAGCAGGTAGCCTAGTGGTGAGAGGCAGGTAGCCTAGTGGTTAGAGCAGGTAGCCTAGTGGTGAGAGCAGGTAGCCTAGTGGTGAGAGGCAGGTAGCCTAGTGGTTAGAGCAGGTAGCCTAGGGGTGAGCGGCAGGTAGCCTAGTGGTGAGAGGCAGGTAGCCTAGTGGTGAGAGCAGGTAGCCTAGTGGTGAGAGGCAGGTAGCCTAGTGGTGAGAGCAGGTAGCCTAGTGGTGAGAGCAGGTAGCCTAGTGGTGAGAGCAGGTAGCCTAGTGGTGAAAAGCAGGTGATCTGTCCCAGTATATACGATGTCCCACTCTTTCTGAATTCACCCTACAGTACAGTAGAGTAGAATATAGTAGAGTTCACTACAATACAATAACCAAAATAGATTTGTTCAATGTCAATGTGTCATGTCATAGCTGCCACCCCATTCTTTCTGCAGACAGACATCTTTGAATCTTAATTCGGAGCAAATATTTAACATCGTTTTTGGAAAAGTTTACAACAACAAAAAATACGATATTCTGTATCTGCACAGTTCTTCAAGTAGTTGTCAGAATTGACCATGTAAATTGTTAAAAGCAGAGTCATTGAGCATATAGTTGTATGGTTTGTTAGTCTTTGAAATCAATGTTTTTATGTTTGGCGTAAATGTTAAAGTGAAAAATCTGAGCCTTAGTTCCGTTGGCGTGGACTGGAAATAAAGACATCCACACAATGGCAGATTGGTGATCCTGTTGAACCAGAACCCTCGTCCTGCATAACGTCTGGGGCAGGAATTAGTGAGTGGAACTTTTAAAGCATTGGAAGAGAGTCCAACACACACACGCGTTGAAGCTGTATCTATTGTGTTTGTTGTGCTGTGAGTTACTGCCCCAAATATCCAGACTGTAGAAAAATGGAACTCCAGCACAGACAATATAACTCTGTACATTTATTATGTTTGATGTTAAGGCTCAAGACCTTTTTGAAACGAAACTGGCACATTCCTAATCTAAATATAATCCATTGAATTCAACAGTAAAGCCTCCTCTTGTGTCATATTCACAAAACAAAACAAAAATCATAACTGAGTCCATCTGACCACAGTCACAGCTCAGACTACAGTCACGCCCTGACCGTAGAGAGCTTTTTAATGTCTCTATTTTGGTTTGGTCAGGGTGTGATTGGGGTGGGTATTCTATGTCCTTTTTCTATGTTTTTGTATTTCTATGTTTTGGCCGGGGTATGGTTCTCAATCAGGGACTGCTGTCTATCGTTGTCTCTGATTGGGAACCAAACTTCGGTATCTTTTCACCCACAGGGTTTTTGTGGGTAGTTATTTTCTGTATTAGTGTTTGCACCTTACGGGACTGTTTCGGTTTCATTTATTCTCTTGTTATTTTGTATTAGTGTTCAGTTCAATAAATAAATAAACGTTTCGGTCTGACGACTCTTCCTCATCCGACGACGAAAGCCGTTACGACTACGGAGAGCACTGGGAGAAACATACTACTGTTATGACGTTGAATTATGGAAAACGTTCACAAATGAAAGAGAGATGCCTTCTGGGATCACGTCGGCTGACTGTGAGAAAATGAAATCCTTTGACCACATCCTGCTGCTGTTAGGATGTTGTTGTCTTGTGACTCTGTGGTTGAGGAGAAATCTGTTCTGGGACAGACTAAACTAAAGAAAAACCTCAGGGGGGGGGGAGGGAGGGGGGGGAGGGGGGGCAGGGGGGGGGGGGGGGGGGGGGGGGGGGGGGAGGGGGGGGGGGGGCAGGGGAGGGGGAGAGGGGAGGGAGGGAGGGGAGGGGGGAAGTCATCACCACAGCTGAGAAACCGTGAGAAAGAGAAATAATTTGACCACAACCCGTTGCTGTTATGAGAACTACGTCCTAAATAGCAGAGGCCTATGGCTCTAGTGCACTATATAGGGAACAGGATGCAATTTAGGACGTGCCCATGGTGTTGTGATGCTGTGGTTAGCAGAGGCCTGGGTATAGCCATGTTGCCCGGGGCGATGGTGATGGTAAATGAACAGGGATGACAGTAGTGACAGCGACGCAGAGTATGTGTCACAAATGGCAGACCTATTCCCTATATAGTGCACTACTTTAGCCCGGGGCTCATAGGGCCCAGTACTGGAAATAAGGTGGCATTTTGGGAAACAAAAAAAAACCCAGTCACAAAGGAAATGTGTCTGTGTCATTCCTCGTTTCACTTCCCTCTCTGGGACGAGAGGACATGAGGATACAGCTGATAATGATGGGAAGCACAAACGCTGCAATCACAGAGTTTTATTTGGGGGGGGGATTATTGCAACCGTTTAAATATCCATCCACACACACTTTTAAACAAACACACACACAAAGGAGTACACAACACAATATGACTCAAACGGCATAAAAC
>NC_088220.1:527500-562500 GCF_036934945.1 Oncorhynchus masou masou
GCACCCATAATGCTTTGCAGGTATCTTTTACACAGAGAGATTATTTTAAATTTTTGTAATTCATGACCTATTAATGTCAGATTTGTATATTTAATTGTTCACTAGCTTTGGCAATGTAAACATAGGTTTCCTATGCCAATAAAACCCTTTGGATTGACTTGAGAGAGAGGAGGGGAGAAAAGCACAATGACGTACGTGCAAACTCGAGCGGGCAATGTGCCAGGAAAGGAGGAGTCTGACGTCAATACTTCCTAAATGATCATATATAAGTCCTTTTCACAAACTCCCCTCAGAACAACCTCGGAAATCAAAAGGAATACTTTTATACACAAGAAACAACCACAGAAAATTCACCCGAGAATACGGACGGATTGTTTTTAGTTTTTAATTCTAAAATTATTCATTGCTCGGCCGACTCGTTTTTTTATTTCTCAAATTACCTTCATTTTGGGATAAACCCCAACTAAGCAAAGGAGAACAAAAGAACATAGAACTATTTTAAGAAGAAATCTACTTGTGAATTAAAATAATTAGAAAACACGTTTCTATAGGAACAGGTGACACCGACACCCAGGGGTTTATTTGCCTGTTCCACAGCCTATGTTTTTGGATTTGACATATTCCGCTCGCCGTCCTCCTACTATGGTGATAATGGAAGTCCCCAGCATCGATGCAATGTCCCTCCGCGGGCTGCTGGAGGGGGACGACCCGGGCTGTCTGGTCCTGGACTGCCGCTCATTCTTCTCCTTCAACTCCTCTCACATCCCCGGGTCCACCAACGTCCGCTTCAGTACTATAGTCCGCCGGAGGGCCAGAGGGGGGCTGGGGGTGGGACACATCGTGCCCAACGAGGACACGCGGAACCGGCTTCTCTCCGGGGAGTATCAGTCCGTAGTGTTTCTGGATGATCGGAGTTTGGACTTCGGCCAAGTGAAGAAGGACGGGACTCTAATGCTCGCGGTGACAGCTCTGTGCCGAGACCCTTGTGGAGCCCGTGTCTTCTTTCTCACGGGTACATTTATTTGATTTATTATAAACGTATTATAGTAGCCTATTTCTATATTGTTTACGGCCTCGTGGTAATAACGAACGGCGCACAACAAATGCCATTGTGTAGGCCTGCGTCAGTTATTGAACACTGACTGTTCCAAAACAGCCGCTTTACAGCTGTCACTGTTTATAACTATAAGATGGTAACAACAGTATCCTTACGTCCTATCATGTCATTGTTTAGGTGGTTTTGACGCGTTCTCCTCGGAGTATCCAGAGATGTGTACCAAGCCGTCATCTCCACAGGGACTCAGTCTACCCCTGAGCGCCCGTCCAGACAGCGCCGAGCCCGGCTGCAGTCCATGCAGTACACCGCTCTATGACCAGGTTGGTTTTCTTCTAAAACATGTATTTTCTATGTTATTACTGTTTAACAGCACTTTTACCTGCATAATAAATAAACCAACGTCAGTGTGTCGTCAAAACAATAGATTGTGCCGTCTTAAACTAACCTCAATTTGGTAGGCGACAGGCCTAAGTATTGATAGGATATGACATTGTTTTCTGTTCCTATCTTCATCTCCAATAACACTTTGACATGTTATTACTCTCAAAACAATGTCAATGTGTCATCAAACTCTAGATTTGAACATCTTAGACTATCTTTTCTTTATTGTGGTGGTTAACTCTTGTCCGTCCTGTTCCTCTCCTCTCCAGGGAGGTCCAGTGGAGATCCTTCCCTTCCTCTACCTGGGCAGTGCCTACCATGCCTCCAGAAAGGACATGATAGACATGCTGGGTATCACTGCTCTCATCAACGTATCAGCTAACTGCCCCAACCACTTTGAAGAGTCCTTCCAGTACAAGAGTATCCCCGTAGAGGACAACCACAAGGCTGATATCTCCTCCTGGTTCAATGAGGCTATAGAGTTTATCGGTGAGTGTCTTTACATTACCGTCATTTAGCAGACACTCCTATTCAGAACGGCGAACGGTCTATTCAGCTTCAGGTAGCTGGGTATTTAGGCCTTGGAACTATAAGGTTATATCTGAGATATTTGTCAAAAAATGTGTTATTCACATTTAACTGATCTTTAGATGTTTTCTTCATATATCTGTGAAGTTTGATATTTTTCAAAGTGAATTTTAGGTGGAAAAAAAACAAACATTTCAACTAGAATGTTCTATCAGCATTAAACCATTTGAGCTCTAAGGTCTTCAATCCAATCGCAAGCCTGAATGAATACAGACGGACCAATGGGAACATGTGTTTGCCACCTCCCTCTAAGGATGGGCTAGGCTAGTCTAGCCATCAATAATGGCACGCGAACAACAAAACAACACTGTCAAGAAATCTTAAAGTAAATTATGTTGTCACATCGATGTTCAGTGACGACAGTAATTTGTCTGATGATCAATCTGGGTAAAATAGTGTTACTCTTTCATTTATTTATATAAATAGCTACAGAACATGTGTAACAGATGTGAAACGGCTAGCTTAGTTAGCGGTGTGCGCTAAATAGCGTTTCAATCGGTGATGTCACTTGCTCTGAGACCTTGAAGTAGTGGTTCCCCTTGCTCTGCAAGGGCCGTGGCTTTTGTGGAGCGATGGGTAACGATGCTTCGAGGGTGACTGTTGTTGATGTGTGCAGAGGGTCCCTGGTTCGCGCCCGGGTATGGGCGAGGGGACGGTTTAAAATTATACTGTTACACATGTCAAATTCAGAAGTGTCAGAACCTTAAGGCTGAACCCAGATGATATTTCAGAGCCATAAGGTTCTGGGTTCAGCCATAAGGTTCTGGGTTCATCCATAAGGTTCTGGGTTCATCCATAAGGTTCTGGGTTCAGCCATAAGGTTCTGGGTTCATCCATAAGGTTCTGGGTTCAGCCATAAGGTTCTGGGTTCAGCCATAAGGTTCTGGGTTCAGCCTTAAGATTCTGGGATATCGTGCGCAGGTCACGATATCACAGTCGTTGTAAGTAGCTAGCTACCTAGTTCAGTTTGAATTCTCTCATAGCTCTAGATAACTGTCAAACATAGGACACAATCACCAAGCAAGGCAACCACAACTGTAGTCATAGAAGCCATTGGTTTGGAGGAAAAACAAACAACTACAATTCAACAGCCACCCCCCTCTCAACAGCCAACCCCCCTCTCAACAGCCAACCCCCTCCCTCTCAACAGCCAACCCCCTCCCTCTCAACAGCCAACCCCCTCCCTCTCTCCAATGCAACAGCCAAATCCCTCCCTCTCTCCATCTCTCTCTCCTCTCCTCCTTTCAACGTCTTGGATTTAAATTGAAAAAAGTTCCTTCCAAACCCAGAGCAACCGTCTGATCCAGTCCACAGGGCCGTGATCTAAAGTAGTGTACTATATAGGGAATAGGGTTCCACAGGGCCCTGGTCTAAAGCAGTGTACTATATAGGGAATAGGGTTCCACAGGGCCCTGGTCTAAAGCAGTGTACTATATAGGGAATAGGGTTCCACAGGGCCCTGGTCTAAAGCAGTGTACTATATAGGGAAGAGGGAGCCATTTGGGGCGCACCCAGAGAGAGGCTGATGGTTGAATGCAGCTCCCTCCTCTCCCCTCCATCTCTTTGTTTTGTCGGGACAAAAGGTAGTTTTCTCCACCAGGCTCACGACCGGCCTTTCTCCCAGATTAATAACCCCAGCAGGGGGGCAGCCAACCCCCCTTTGTCCCCTTCTGCCCCCCTCTCCTTGGGGAATAGCTCCCCCTGATCAACCCCCCCCCACAGAACCATCTAACTGCCCCCGATCAACCCCCCCACAGAACCATCTAACTGCCCTCTTCCTGGATTAATGACTTGGGTCCGTTAGCAACACCATTTGTTAGCAACACTATGGAGGGTGATTTGCAACTGAAATAACCTACTTTTCGATTGGTCACATCCTGCTGTGGTTCAGTAGGCCTACTGACTGAGCAAAGAGGATGTTGGTCACTTCCTGCTGTGGTTCAGTAGGCCTACTGACTGAGCAAAGAGGACGTTGGTCACTTCCTGCTGTGGCTTACGGCTTCCGCATGCTTCAGTTCGGCTGGCGCCTTGCCGAAGGCAGTGTGCTCGTATACTCCCTTAAAAGACCTTCGCTTGAAAAACTAGAAAAAGCAGAAATAGTATTGTTTGTCCATCTAGAGACACCGTAGCCCGTATACACTTCCTCAAAATAGTCAGAATGAATCTAAGATAACTGGGAAGCATGTGGACATGGTTGGTCTGACTGAGCAAGGAAGCCAGTGTAGACAGATTCATCACATACTTGTTAAAGTAACTGCTGTAGTAACAGCTAGGCAATGGTAATATATGCCAGTTAGCTACCACCTATATCCAAAGCCATTGGTATTTTATTAGGATCCCCATTAGCTGTTCCTAAAGCAGCAGCTACTCTTCCTGGGGTTCCACACAAAACATGACATAATACAGAACATTAATAGACAAGAACAGCTCAAGGACAGAACTACATACATTTACATATTTTTGGTCCCTGGAATCTAACCCACTACCCTGTTATTACAAGCACCATGCTCTACCAACTGAGCTACATAAAGGACTAATGGTATTCTAACACAGTCAAGAGAAACCTTTCAGAAATCTGGCAACAACTTATACAACTGTCTCACACTTACAGAAGAACTAAGTTGAATATGTTGTATTGATACATAGTTGTACTAATCTCCCCTCTCCTTCTCTCTCTCCTGTAGACTCCATCCGTAATAAAGGCGGTCGTGTGTTTGTCCACTGCCAAGCCGGCATCTCCCGCTCCGCCACCATCTGTCTGGCCTACCTGATGAGGACCAACCGCGTGAAGCTGGACGAGGCCTTTGAGTTCGTCAAGCAACGCCGCAGCATCATCAGTCCTAACTTCAGCTTCATGGGCCAACTGCTACGGTTTGAGTCCCAGCTCCTGGCTACTTCATCCTGCTCGTCGGAAGCCGGGAGCCCTGCCCTGGGGAAGAGCAGTACGGTCTTTAACTTCCCCGTGTCTATCCCCGTCCACAGCTCTGCTGGACACAGACAGCTCTCCTTCCTCCACAGCCCCATCACCACCTCACCAAGCTGCTAAGGGGAAGAGTAGGATCAGATGGAGGGCTGTCTGTCTTAGCCTGGACTTGGAACTGAACTGTCACGATTGGTGTCGAGTCGTTGTGACTGTCACAATACTAGTCGTGACAGGGTCATTGACAATGTACTGTAAGTGTCACTCAACTACAGGTGATTAGTCATTGAGTTTTGGATAGACATTGAGCTCTAGAACTGATGGAACCCTCATTGTTGCCCTTCCTGGTGTAAAGGTCATAAAGAAGTGATCCTGGCATCACAGGACAAGAGGGACAAACCAAGTGGCCTAGTTTATGGGTTCAATCCACAGGTCTGCCCCATCGCCTTGAAAGGCGTTTCTCTGGCTACCAATATGGCAGTATGGTTATCGCAGCATCCTCTGTAGAATAAGGAATGACACCCATAGATCTGCCTAGAACACCTCAACTTCTAGGAAGAGACAGAGAAGTTAATGGCTGTAGATGACTGATACCCATAGATCTGCCTAGAACACCTCAACTTCTAGGAAGAGACAGAGAAGTTAATGGCTGAAGGTGACTGATACCCATAGATCTGCCTAGAACACCTCAACTTCTAGGAAGAGACAGAGAAGTCAATGGCTGAAGGTGAATGATACCCATAGATCTGCCTAGAACACCTCAACTTCTAGGAAGAGACAGAGAAGTCAATGGCTGAAGGTGAATGATACCCATAGATCTGCCTAGAACACCTCAACTTCTAGGAGGAGACAGAGAAGTCAATGGCTGAAGGTGAATGATACCCATAGATCTGCCTAGAACACCTCAACTTCTAGGAAGAGACAGAGAAGTCAATGGCTGAAGGTGAATGATACCCATAGATCTGCCTAGAACACCTCAACTTCTACGAAGAGACAGAGAAGTTAATGGCTGAAGGTGAATGATACCCATAGATCTGCCTAGAACACCTCAACTTCTAGGAGGAGACAGAGAAGTCAATGGCAGAAGGTGAATGGGGGAAAGGGTCAATTCTTTAAAGGAAGTTAGAAGTATTTTAATGGGATGAAGAGAAGACATTGTAGTCAAAGAATCGTTGTCAAAGATGCGAAGTTATTTAACGAGAGTGGGCAGCTTTTGATAATCACATGTTTTTTTTTATTGTTGACCTGACACAACTCTTTAACAAAATGGGCAAGTAAACCCTCCCTTGATCACTCACAGACAGTTGTCATATTTACCAACTAGATTCTCAGGAATCATTAATTACTCTCAATGTCCCACAGCTTTGTTCACACAGAGACAAACTGTCTTCCTGAGGGAATCCCGCTAATGCCTCGGCAAACGACGCCGGTTTGGATAAATCACTCCTCGGGCTCTTTATTGTTGACAAACAATGAATGTATCTCTGATCTCTGGCCAATCAGCCGGCTCGGAGAGCGCCAGAAGGTTTAGTTGAAAGTGGACTGGAAAGCCCCATTCAAATGCAAATGTATGCCTTTTATAAAATACCATGAGACCCTGAAAAACCTGACAATATTGCAGGAAACAGCCAACCAACCATCAGATACCTCTGAAACACCACCATGCCTCTGAAGTGCTAGCAGCTGTTAGCTAACGCTAGCTCTGTTAGCATCATGCTAATTCTGTTAGCTTCATGTACTGTTAGCAGCGGCTAGCTCTGTTAGCATTATTGGCCTGCTAGCTCTGTTAACATCATGTACTGTTATTAGCAGCTAGCTCTGTTAGCATTATTAGCATGCTAATTCTGTTAGCAATTTGTACTATTAACAGCTCTGGTAGAGTCAGAACCCCTAAAGCACTAAGACGGGGATCAGACTCACCAGAGACTGCTGTCTGTCTGATTACCTATGTGCTATTTATTGATCTAAAGTAATATATTTCTTACATCTATTTTTGCAAATGTTTGTTATTTGTTTTTGATACCTCTGAATAAATCCAATTTGTCTTTTCTACTTCATTGCAGAACTGTGTCTTCAATATATTAGACCTAAATAAACCACAATCTATGTTATATACATAAAGATAGGATTTCTTTTTATTGAACTAGGTAAGTCAGTTAAGAAAAAAATCTTATTTTCAATGACGGCATAGGGACAGTGAGTTAACTGTCTGTTCAGGGGCAGAATGACATATTTGTACCTTGTCAGCTTGGGGATTTGAACTTGCAACCTTTTCGGTTACTAGTCCAACGCTCTAGTATAGTTCCCGTATAGTTCCCATACCCAGTATAGTTCCCATACCTTGGAGACTGTAGTTCCTATACCTAGGAGACTGTAGTTCCTATACCTAGTAGACTGTAGTTCCTATACCTAGTAGACTGTAGTTCCTATACCTAGGAGACTGTAGTTCCTATACCTAGGAGACTGTAGTTCCTATACCTAGGAGACTGTAGTTCCTATACCTAGGAGACTGTAGTTCCTATACCTAGGAGACTGTAGTTCCTATACCTAGGAGACTGTAGTTCCCTAGGAGACTGTATTCCTATACCTAGGAGACTGTAGTTCCTATACCTAGGAGACTGTAGTTCCTATACCTAGGAGACTGTAGTTCCTATACCTAGGAGACTGTAGTTCCTATACCTTGGAGACTGTAGTTCCTATACCTAGTAGACTGTAGTTCCTATACCTAGGAGACTGTAGTTCCTATACCTAGGAGACTGTAGTTCCTATACCTAGGAGACTGGAGACTGTAGTTCCTATACCTAGGAGACTGTAGTTCCTATACCTTGGAGACTGTAGTTCCTATACCTAGGAGACTGTAGTTCCTATACCTAGGAGACTGTAGTTCCTATACCTAGTAGACTGTAGTTCCTATACCTAGGAGACTGTAGTTCCTATACCTAGGAGACTGTAGTTCCTATACCTAGGAGACTGTAGTTCCTATACCTAGGAGACTGTAGTTCCTATACCTAGGAGACTGTAGTTCCTATACCTAGTTCCCATACCTAGAGACTGTAGTTCCCATACCTAGGAGACTGTAGTTCCTATACCTAGGAGACTGTCCCATACCTAGGAGACTGTAGTTCCTATACCTAGGAGACTGTAGTTCCTATACCTAGGAGACTGTAGTTCCTATACCTAGGAGACTGTAGTTCCCATACCTAGGAGACTGTAGTTCCCATACCTAGGAGACTGTAGTTCCTATACCTAGGAGACTGTAGTTCCTATACCTAGGAGACTGTAGTTCCTATACCTAGGAGACTGTAGTTCCTATACCTAGGAGACTGTAGTTCCTATACCTAGGAGACTGTAGTTCCTATACCTAGGAGACTGTAGTTCCTATACCTAGGAGACTGTAGTTCCTATACCTAGGAGACTGTAGTTCCTATACCTAGGAGACTGTAGTTCCTATACCTAGGAGACTGTAGTTCCTATACCTAGGAGACTGTAGTTCCTATACCTAGGAGACTGTAGTTCCTATACCTAGGAGACTGTAGTTCCTATACCTAGGAGACTGTAGTTCCCATAGGAGACTTCCCTATATACCTAGGAGACTGTAGTTCCTATACCTAGGAGACTGTAGTTCCTATACCTAGGAGACTGTAGTTCCCATACCTAGGAGACTGTAGTTCCTATACCTAGGAGACTGTAGTTCCTATACCTAGGAGACTGTAGTTCCTATACCTAGGAGACTGTAGTTCCTATACCTAGGAGACTGTAGTTCCTATACCTAGGAGACTGTAGTTCCTATACCTATACCTAGGAGACTGTAGTTCCTATACCTAGGAGACTGTAGTTCCTATACCTAGGAGACTGTAGTTCCTATACCTAGGAGACTGTAGTTCCTATACCTAGGAGACTGTAGTTCCTATACCTAGGAGACTGTAGTTCCTATACCTAGGAGACTGTAGTTCCTATACCTAGGAGACTGTAGTTCCTATACCTAGGAGACTGTAGTTCCTATACCTAGGAGACTGTAGTTCCTATACCTAGGAGACTGTAGTTCCTATACCTAGGAGACTGTAGTTCCTATACCTAGGAGACTGTAGTTCCCATACCTAGGAGACTGTAGTTCCTATACCTAGGAGACTGTAGTTCCTATACCTAGGAGACTGTAGTTCCTATACCTAGGAGACTGTAGTTCCTATACCTAGGAGACTGTAGTTCCTGTATATACCTAGGAGACTGTAGTTCCTATACTGTAGTTCCTAGGAGACTGTAGTTCCTATACCTAGGAGACTGTAGTTCCTATACCTAGGAGACTGTAGTTCCTATACCTAGGAGACTGTAGTTCCTATACCTAGGAGACTGTAGTTCCTATACCTAGGAGACTGTAGTTCCTATACCTAGGAGACTGTAGTTCCTATACCTAGGAGACTGTAGTTCCTATACCTAGGAGACTGTAGTTCCTATACCTAGGAGACTGTAGTTCCTATACCTAGGAGACTGTAGTTCCTATACCTAGGAGACTGTAGTTCCTATACCTAGGAGACTGTAGTTCCTATACCTAGGAGACTGTAGTTCCTATACCTAGGAGACTGTAGTTCCTATACCTAGGAGACTGTAGTTCCCATACCTAGGAGACTGTAGTTCCTATACCTAGGAGACTGTAGTTCCTATACCTAGGAGACTGTAGTTCCTATACCTAGGAGACTGTAGTTCCTATACCTAGGAGACTGTAGTTCCTATACCTAGGAGACTGTAGTTCCTATACCTAGGAGACTGTAGTTCCTATACCTAGGAGACTGTAGTTCCTATACCTAGGAGACTGTAGTTCCTATACCTAGGAGACTGTAGTTCCCATACCTAGGAGACTGTAGTTCCTATACCTAGGAGACTGTAGTTCCTATACCTAGGAGACTGTAGTTCCTATACCTAGGAGACTGTAGTTCCTATACCTAGGAGACTGTAGTTCCTATACCTAGGAGACTGTAGTTCCTATACCTAGGAGACTGTAGTTCCTATACCTAGGAGACTGTAGTTCCTATACCTAGGAGACTGTAGTTCCTATACCTAGGAGACTGTAGTTCCTATACCTAGGAGACTGTAGTTCCTATACCTAGGAGACTGTAGTTCCTATACCTAGGAGACTGTAGTTCCTATACCTAGGAGACTGTAGTTCCTATACCTAGGAGACTGTAGTTCCTATACCTAGGAGACTGTAGTTCCTATACCTACCTAGGAGACTGTAGTTCCTATACCTAGGGAGACTGTAGTTCCTACCTAGGAGACCTATACCTAGGAGACTGTAGTTCCTATACCTAGGAGACTGTAGTTCCTATACCTAGGAGACTGTAGTTCCTATACCTAGAGAGACTGTAGTTCCTATACCTAGGAGACTGTAGTTCCTATACCTAGGAGACTGTAGTTCCTATACCTAGGAGACTGTAGTTCCTATACCTAGGAGACTGTAGTTCCTATACCTAGGAGACTGTAGTTCCTATACCTAGGAGACTGTAGTTCCTATACCTAGGAGACTGTAGTTCCTATACCTAGGAGACTGTAGTTCCCATACCTAGGAGACTGTAGTTCCTATACCTAGGAGACTGTAGTTCCTATACCTAGGAGACTGTAGTTCCTATACCTAGGAGACTGTAGTTCCTATACCTAGGAGACTGTAGTTCCTATACCTAGGAGACTGTAGTTCCTATACCTAGGAGACTGTAGTTCCTATACCTAGGAGACTGTAGTTCCTATACCTAGGAGACTGTAGTTCCTATACCTAGGAGACTGTAGTTCCTATACCTAGGAGACTGTAGTTCCTATACCTATGTAGTTCCTATACCTAGGAGACTGTAGTTCCTATACCTAGGAGACTGTAGTTCCTATACCTAGGAGACTGTAGTTCCTATACCTAGGAGACTGTAGTTCCTATATACCTAGGAGACTGTAGTTCCTATACCTAGGAGACTGTAGTTCCTATACCTAGGAGACTGTAGTTCCTATACCTAGGAGACTGTAGTTCCTATACCTAGGAGACTGTAGTTCCTATACCTAGGAGACTGTAGTTCCTATACCTAGGAGACTGTAGTTCCTATACCTAGGAGACTGTAGTTCCTATACCTAGGAGACTGTAGTTCCTATACCTAGGAGACTGTAGTTCCTATACCTACCTAGGAGACTGTAGTTCCCATACCTAGGAGACTGTAGTTCCTATACCTAGGAGACTGTAGTTCCTATACCTAGGAGACTGTAGTTCCTATACCTAGGAGACTGTAGTTCCTATACCTAGGAGACTGTAGTTCCTATACCTAGGAGACTGTAGTTCCTATACCTAGGAGACTGTAGTTCCTATACCTAGGAGACTGTAGTTCCTATACCTAGGAGACTGTAGTTCCTATACCTAGGAGACTGTAGTTCCTATACCTAGGAGACTGTAGTTCCTATACCTAGGAGACTGTAGTTCCTATACCTAGGAGACTGTAGTTCCTATACCTAGGAGACTGTAGTTCCTATACCTAGGAGACTGTAGTTCCTATACCTGTAGTTCCCATACCTAGAGACTGTAGTTCCTATACCTAGGAGACTGTAGTTCCTATACCTAGGAGACTGTAGTTCCCATACCTAGGAGACTGTAGTTCCTATACCTAGGAGACTGTAGTTCCTATACCTAGGAGACTGTAGTTCCTATACCTAGGAGACTGTAGTTCCTATACCTAGGAGACTGTAGTTCCTATACCTAGGAGACTGTAGTTCCTATACCTAGGAGACTGTAGTTCCTATACCTAGGAGACTGTAGTTCCTATACCTAGGAGACTGTAGTTCCTATACCTAGGAGACTGTAGTTCCTATACCTAGGAGACTGTAGTTCCTATACCTAGGAGACTGTAGTTCCTATACCTAGGAGACTGTAGTTCCTATACCTAGGAGACTGTAGTTCCTATACCTAGGAGACTGTAGTTCCTATACCTAGGAGACTGTAGTTCCTATACCTAGGAGACTGTAGTTCCTATACCTAGGAGACTGTAGTTCCCATACCTAGGAGACTGTAGTTCCTATACCTAGGAGACTGTAGTTCCTATACCTAGGAGACTGTAGTTCCTATACCTAGGAGACTGTAGTTCCTATACCTAGGAGACTGTAGTTCCTATACCTAGGAGACTGTAGTTCCTATACCTAGGAGACTGTAGTTCCTATACCTATACCTAGGAGACTGTAGTTCCCATACCTAGGAGACTGTAGTTCCTATACCTAGGAGACTGTAGTTCCTCCTACCTAGGAGACTAGTTCCTACCTAGGAGACTGTAGTTCCTATACCTAGGAGACTGTAGTTCCTATACCTAGGAGACTGTAGTTCCTATACCTAGGAGACTGTAGTTCCTATACCTAGGAGACTGTAGTTCCTATACCTAGGAGACTGTAGTTCCTATACCTAGGAGACTGTAGTTCCTATACCTAGGAGACTGTAGTTCCTATACCTAGGAGACTGTAGTTCCTATACCTAGGAGACTGTAGTTCCTATACCTAGGAGACTGTAGTTCCTATACCTAGGAGACTGTAGTTCCTATACCTAGGAGACTGTAGTTCCTATACTGTAGTTCCTATACCTAGGAGACTGTAGTTCCTATACCTAGGAGACTGTAGTTCCTATACCTAGGAGACTGTAGTTCCTATACCTAGGAGACTGTAGTTCCTATACCTAGGAGACTGTAGTTCCTATACCTAGGAGACTGTAGTTCCTATACCTAGGAGACTGTAGTTCCTATACCTAGTGTCCTATACCTAGGAGACTGTAGTTCCTATACCTAGGAGACTGTAGTTCCTATACCTAGGAGACTGTAGTTCCTATACCTAGGAGACTGTAGTTCCTATACCTAGGAGACTGTAGTTCCTATACCTAGGAGACTGTAGTTCCTATACCTAGGAGACTGTAGTTCCCATACCTAGGAGACTGTAGTTCCTATACCTAGGAGACTGTAGTTCCTATACCTAGGAGACTGTAGTTCCTATACCTAGGAGACTGTAGTTCCTATACCTAGGAGACTGTAGTTCCTATACCTAGGAGACTGTAGTTCCTATACCTAGGAGACTGTAGTTCCTATAGGAGACTGTAGTTCCTATACCTAGGAGACTGTAGTTCCTATACCTAGGAGACTGTAGTTCCTATATAGGAGACTGTAGTTCCTATACCTAGGAGACTGTAGTTCCTATACCTAGGAGACTGTAGTTCCTATACCTAGGAGACTGTAGTTCCTATACCTAGGAGACTGTAGTTCCTATACCTAGGAGACTGTAGTTCCTATACCTAGGAGACTGTAGTTCCTATACCTAGGAGACTGTAGTTCTGTAGGAGACTGTAGTTCCTATACCTAGGAGACTGTAGTTCCTATACCTAGGAGACTGTAGTTCCTACCTATACCTAGGAGACTGTAGTTCCTATACCTAGGAGACTGTAGTTCCTATACCTAGGAGACTGTAGTTCCTATACCTAGGAGACTGTAGTTCCTATACCTAGGAGACTGTAGTTCCTATACCTAGGAGACTGTAGTTCCTATACCTAGGAGACTGTAGTTCCCTATACCTAGGAGACTGTAGTTCCTATACCTAGGAGACTGTAGTTCCTATACCTCATACCTAGGAGACTGTAGTTCCTATACCTAGGAGACTGTAGTTCCTATACCTAGGAGACTGTAGTTCCTATACCTAGGAGACTGTAGTTCCTATACCTAGGAGACTGTAGTTCCTATACCTAGGAGACTGTAGTTCCTATACCTAGGAGACTGTAGTTCCTATACCTGTGTAGTTCCTATACCTAGGAGACTGTAGTTCCTATACCTAGGAGACTGTAGTTCCTATACCTAGGAGACTGTAGTTCCTATACTGTAGTTCTAGGAGACTGTAGTTCCTATACCTAGGAGACTGTAGTTCCTATACCTAGACTGAGACTGTAGTTCCTATACCTAGGAGACTGTAGTTCCTATACCTAGGAGACTGTAGTTCCTATACCTAGGAGACTGTAGTTCCTATACCTAGGAGACTGTAGTTCCTATACCTAGGAGACTGTAGTTCCTATACCTAGGAGACTGTAGTTCCTATACCTAGGAGACTGTAGTTCCCTATACCTAGGAGACTGTAGTTCCTATACCTAGGAGACTGTAGTTCCTATACCTAGGAGACTGTAGTTCCTATACCTAGGAGACTGTAGTTCCCATACCTAGGAGACTGTAGTTCCTATACCTAGGAGACTGACTGTAGTTGTAGTTCCTATACCTAGGAGACTGTAGTTCCTATACCTAGGAGACTGTAGTTCCTATACCTAGGAGACTGTAGTTCCTATACCTAGGAGACTGTAGTTCCTATACCTAGGAGACTGTAGTTCCTATACCTAGGAGACTGTAGTTCCTATACCTAGGAGACTGTAGTTCCTATACCTAGGAGACTGTAGTTCCTATACCTAGGAGACTGTAGTTCCTATACCTAGGAGACTGTAGTTCCTATACCTAGGAGACTGTAGTTCCTATACCTAGGAGACTGTAGTTCCTATACCTAGGAGACTGTAGTTCCTATACCTAGGAGACTGTAGTTCCTATACCTAGGAGACTGTAGTTCCTATACCTAGAGACTGTAGTTCCTATACCTAGGAGACTGTAGTTCCTATACCTAGGAGACTGTAGTTCCTATAGGAGACTAGGAGACTGTAGTTCCTATACCTAGGAGACTGTAGTTCCTATACCTAGGAGACTGTAGTTCCTATACCTAGGAGACTGTAGTTCCTATACCTAGGAGACTGTAGTTCCTATACCTAGGAGACTGTAGTTCCTATACCTAGGAGACTGTAGTTCCTATACCTAGGAGACTGTAGTTCCTATACCTAGGAGACTGTAGTTCCTATACCTAGGAGACTGTAGTTCCTATACCTAGGAGACTGTAGTTCCTATTCCTACCTAGGAGACTGTAGTTCCTATACTGTAGTTCTAGGAGACTGTAGTTCCTATACCTAGGAGACTGTAGTTCCTATACCTAGGAGACTGTAGTTCCTATACCTAGGAGACTGTAGTTCCTATACCTAGGAGACTGTAGTTCCTATACCTAGGAGACTGTAGTTCCTATACCTAGGAGACTGTAGTTCCTATACCTAGGAGACTGTAGTTCCCTATACCTATATACCTAGGAGACTGTAGTTCCTATACCTAGGAGACTGTAGTTCCTATACCTAGGAGACTGTAGTTCCCTATACCTAGGAGACTGTAGTTCCTATACCTAGGAGACTGTAGTTCCTATACCTAGACTGAGACTGTAGTTCCTATACCTAGGTAGATACTGGAGACTGTAGTTCCTATACCTTGGAGACTGTAGTTCCTATACCTAGGAGACTGTAGTTCCTATACCTAGGAGACTGTAGTTCCCATACCTAGGAGACTGTAGTTCCTATACCTAGGAGACTGTAGTTCCTATACCTAGGAGACTGTAGTTCCTATACCTAGGAGACTGTAGTTCCTATACCTAGGAGACTGTAGTTCCTATACCTAGGAGACTGTAGTTCCTATACCTAGACTGAGACTGTAGTTCCTATACCTAGGAGACTGTAGTTCCTATACCTAGGAGACTGTAGTTCCTATACCTAGGAGACTGTAGTTCCTATACCTAGGAGACTGTAGTTCCTATACCTAGGAGACTGTAGTTCCTATACCTAGGAGACTGTAGTTCCTATACCTAGGAGACTGTAGTTCCTATACCTAGGAGACTGTAGTTCCTATACCTAGGAGACTGTAGTTCCTATACCTAGGAGACTGTAGTTCCTATACCTAGGAGACTGTAGTTCCTATACCTAGGAGACTGTAGTTCCTATACCTAGGAGACTGTAGTTCCTATACCTAGGAGACTGTAGTTCCTATACCTAGGAGACTGTAGTTCCTATACCTAGGAGACTGTAGTTCCTATACCTAGGAGACTGTAGTTCCTATACCTAGGAGACTGTAGTTCCTATACCTAGGAGACTGTAGTTCCTATACCTAGGAGACTGTAGTTCCTATACCTAGGAGACTGTAGTTCCTATACCTAGGAGACTGTAGTTCCTATACCTAGGAGACTGTAGTTCCTATACCTAGGAGACTGTAGTTCCTATACCTAGGAGACTGTAGTTCCTATACCTAGGAGACTGTAGTTCCTATACCTAGGAGACTGTAGTTCCTATACCTAGGAGACTGTAGTTCCTATACCTAGGAGACTGTAGTTCCTATACCTAGGAGACTGTAGTTCCTATACCTAGGAGACTGTAGTTCCTATACCTAGGAGACTGTAGTTCCTATACCTAGGAGACTGTAGTTCCTATACCTAGGAGACTGTAGTTCCTATACCTAGGAGACTGTAGTTCCTATACCTAGGAGACTGTAGTTCCTATACCTAGGAGACTGTAGTTCCTATACCTAGGAGACTGTAGTTCCTATACCTAGGAGACTGTAGTTCCTATACCTAGGAGACTGTAGTTCCTATACCTAGGAGACTGTAGTTCCTATACCTAGGAGACTGTAGTTCCTATACCTAGGAGACTGTAGTTCCTATACCTAGGAGACTGTAGTTCCTATACCTAGGAGACTGTAGTTCCTATACCTAGGAGACTGTAGTTCCTATACCTAGGAGACTGTAGTTCCTATACCTAGGAGACTGTAGTTCCTATACCTAGGAGACTGTAGTTCCTATACCTAGGAGACTGTAGTTCCTATACCTAGGAGACTGTAGTTCCTATACCTAGGAGACTGTAGTTCCTATACCTAGGAGACTGTAGTTCCTATACCTAGGAGACTGTAGTTCCCATACCTAGGAGACTGTAGTTCCCATACCTAGGAGACTGTAGTTCCTATACCTAGGAGACTGTAGTTCCTATACCTAGGAGACTGTAGTTCCTATACCTAGGAGACTGTAGTTCCTATACCTAGGAGACTGTAGTTCCTATACCTAGGAGACTGTAGTTCCTATACCTAGGAGACTGTAGTTCCTATACCTAGGAGACTGTAGTTCCCATACCTAGGAGACTGTAGTTCCTATACCTAGGAGACTGTAGTTCCTATACCTAGGAGACTGTAGTTGCCATACCTAGGAGACTGTAGTTGCCATACCTAGGATGTTTTTGGTGCCTGGAAAGCCAGGTGTCCTGTTCTGAGGTTCCAGACGTAACAGCATTTATTTTGTTGGTATCAACTGGATCAGTGGAAGTTCTATTTTTGTTTTTACATGTTGATCCAGACGACGATCTTTAAAAAAAAAAAAAATCAAAGGCGTGATTGTAGACATGTGAAGACATCTGACATACTAAGAAGGCAGATGGCCTGGTCTGATGTTCCTTTGTGAAGTAATGTTCCCATTCCAAGTTGTGACCCCACACATTCTGCTAGGGTCTAATGCAATGGAATCTCCCTATACTGCATCGGGACTCCCCCTGTATAGAATCCCTGGGGCCTGACGTATGGCATCCATATTAATGTCTCCTATTGTTTAGACAACACAGTGTTGCCCTTCTCCCCACTGAAGTGATCACGGGCCAAGCTGGCAGCAGTCTGGGGTACCATTAAAACACACACACACACACACACACTTTAAGGAGACCCCCTCCCCATCCCTCTTCCACACACCCCTCTGGAGGCTAAAAGAAGAGCAGCTGCAAAGCGTTTGGGAAAAGTGTGAAAACTAAAGAGCCTTGTGTCCCCTTTCTCCTCTGCTGTCCGCCTGGCCCTCTGTTCTCCTCATGACCAATGAGAGATGGAGGTGTGTGTGTGTGTGTGTGTGTGTGTGTGTGTGTGTGTGTGTGTGTGTGTGTGTGTGTGTGTGTGTGTGTGTGTGTGTGTGTGTGTGTGTGTGTGTGTGTGTGTGTGTGTGTGTGTGTGTGTGTGTGTGTGTGTGTGCGCGCGTGTGTGTGTGTGTGTGTGTGTGTGTGTGTGTAAGGTCTTCTAGTGCAGGAATACAATACCCCCTGTCCTATATCCAGGGCAGACCGGTTCCTCTCAGTGGAACCCCTGTCCTATATCCAGGGCAGACCGGTTCCTCTCAGTGGAACCCCTGTCCTATATCCAGGGCAGACCGGTTCCTCTCAGTGGAACCCCTGTCCTATATCCAGGGCAGACCGGTTCCTCTCAGTGGAACCCCTGTCCTATATCCAGGGCAGACCGGTTCCTCTCAGTGGAACCCCTGTCCTATATCCAGGGCAGACCGGTTCCTCTCAGTGGAACCCCTGTCCTATATCCAGGGCAGACCGGTTCCTCTCAGTGGAACCCCTGTCCTATATCCAGGGCAGACCGGTTCCTCTCAGTGGAACCCCTGTCCTATATCCAGGGCAGACCGGTTCCTCTCAGTGGAACCCCTGTCCTATATCCAGGGCAGACCGGTTCCTCTCAGTGGAACCCCTGTCCTATATCCAGGGCAGACCGGTTCCTCTCAGTGGAACCCCTGTCCTATATCCAGGGCAGACCGGTTCCTCTCAGTGGAACTGATTCTGTGAACGGTGTAGTCATATTGAAACTGAATCTTATACAGGTGGTTTGATCATTTTACAATTGGTGTTATTCCAAATGACTCCAAAAGAACGTAGCTTGTGAGTTGTAGGTTCTAGAAGTTGGAGAATGTTTTGGAAACTGTTCAAGAACAAAGATGATTCCACAAACACCATCAGTGTGACCAAAGCGTTAACCCAGTTAGCACATTTGGTTCCTTGGAAGCTGTGGTAGAGTACCTTTTTTGGGGTTTCCCAATGGTTCTGGGAACAAAGCCATACGTTTACTGACCGTTAAAACTGAATGTTTTCCAAACGTTTATAGAACGGAAGTGAAAATTTCACCTCGTCTGGGAACATGCATTTTTAGGTTGCATGGAGGTTCTGATAAAAATGTTCTATGGTTCCATGGAGGTTCTGAGAACATGTTTCTATGGATCCAGGGAGGTTCTGATAAAAATGTTCTATGGTCCCATGGAGGTTCTGAGAACGTGTTTCTATGTTCCAGGGAGGTTCTGAGAACATTTTACTATGGTTCCATGGAGGTTCAGAGAATGTGTTTCTATGGTTCCAGGGATGTTCTGAGAACGTGTTTCTATGGTTCCATGGAGGTTCTGAGAACGTGTTTCTATGGTTCCATGGAGGTTCTGAGAACGTGTTTCTATGGTTCCAGAGAGGTTCTGAGAACATTTTACTATGGTTCCAGGGAGGTTCAGAGAATGTGTTTGTTGATCAGTCCACCTTTAGCTTCAATGACTCAAACCAAACACTTCCTGTAGTTGTTGATCAGTCCACCTTAGCTTCAATGACTCCAACCAAACACTTCCTGTAGTTGTTGATCAGTCCACCTTTAGCTTCAATGACTCAAACCAAACACTTCCTGTAGTTGTTGATCAGTCTCTCAGTTGTCAAGCATGAACTGCTCGTTTCAAGTCCTGCCACAACGTCTCACTTGGGATTAAGTCTAGACTTTGACTAGGCCACTCCAAAACGTCAAATGTGTTGCTTTTGAACCATTTTCATGTAGACTTGGATTGTGTGTTTTGGATCATTGTCTTTCTGCATGACCCAGCCGTGGTTCAGCTTCAGCTCACAGACAGATGACCTGATACTCTCCTATATAATGAATTGATACAGAGCAGAACTCATGGTTCCTTCTAGAAAAGCATCCCCAAACCACCACACTACCATCAACATGCTTGTCCGTTGGTATAAGGTTCTTACTGTGGAATGCAGTGTATGGTTTCGCCAGACATAATGGGACGTACTACGGGTGGGTGCTGCTCTGGTGACCAGTGAGCTGAGATAAGGCGGCCTAGCAAAGACTTATAGATGACCTGGAGCCAGTGGGTTTGGCAACGGATATGTAGTGAGGTCCAGCCAACGAGAGCATACAGGTTGCAGTGGTGGGTAGTATATAGGGATTTGGTGACAAAACAGATGGCACTGTGATAGACAGCATCCAATTTGTTGAGTAGAGTGTTGGAGGCTATTTGTAAATGACATCGCCGAAGTCAAGGATCGGTAGGATAGTCAGTTTTACGAGAGTATGTTTGGCGGAATGAGTGAAGGAGGCTTTGTTGCGAAATAGGAAGCCGATTCTATATTTAATTTTGAATTGGAGATGCTTAATGTGAGTCTTGAAGGAGAGTTTACAGTCTAACCAGAAACCTAGCTATTTGTAGTTGTCCACATATTCGGTCAGAACCGTCCAGAGTAGTGATGCTAGTCGGGCGGGCGGGTGCGGGCAGCAATCGGTTGAAGAGCATGCACTTAGTTTTACTAGCATTTAAAAGCTGTTGGAGGCCACGGAAGGAGTGTTGTATGGCATTGAAGCTCGTTTGGAGGTTTGTTAGCACAGTGTCCAAAGAAGGGCCAGATGTATAAATAATGGTGTCGTCTGCGTAGAGGTGGATCGTAGAATCACCAGCAGTAAGAGCGCCATCATTGATATATACAGAGAAAAGAGTTAGTCCGAGAATTGAACCCTGTGGCACCCCCATAGACGCTGCCAGAGGTCTGGACCACAGGCCCTCTGATTTGACACATTGAATTCTATCTGAGAAGTAGTTGGTGAACCAGGTGAGGCAATCATTTGAGAATCCAAGGCTGTTGAGTCTGCCGATGAGAATGCGGTGATTGACATTGTCGAAAGCCTTGGCCAGGTCAATGAAGACAGCTGCACAGTACTGTCTTTTATCGATGGTGGTTATGATATCGTTTAGGACCTTGAGCGTGGCTGAGGTGCACCGTGACTGGCTCGGAAACCGGATTGCACAGTGGAGAAGGTACGGTGGGATTTGAAATGTTCAGTGATCTGTTTTTTAAGTTGGCTTTCAAAGATTTTAGAAAGGCAGGGTAGGATAGTTTGGGTCTAGAGTGTCTCCCCTTTTGAAGAGGGGGATAACCGCAGCAGGGCATGATGGATATAGGTCTATAACAGTTTGGGTCTAGAGTGTCTACCCCTTTGAACAGCTTTCCAATCTTTGGGGATCTCAGACGATATGAAAGAGAGGTTGAATAGGCTAGTTATAGGTGTTGCAACAATCGCAACGATAATTTTAGAAAGAGAGGGTCCAGATTGTCTAGCACAGCTGATTTGTAGGATCCCGATTTTGCAGCTCTTTCAGAACATCAGCTGTCTGGATTTAGGTGAAGGAGAATGGGGGGTGGGGTTGGGCAAGTTGCTGCAGGGGATGCTGAGATGTTAGCCAGCGTAGGGGTAGCCAGGTGGAAATCATGGCAAGCCGTGGAAAAATGCTTATTGAAATGATGGATTATCATAGATTTATCGGTGGTGCCAGTGTTTCCTAGCCTCAGCGCAGTGTGCAGATGGGATGAGGCGCTCTTATTCTCCATGGACTTGACAGTTTCCCAAAACATTTTGGAATTAGTGCTACAGGAAGCAAATTTCTGTTTGAAAAAGCTAGTCTTAGCTTTCCTAACTGACTGAGTATATTGGTTCCTGACTTCCCTGTAAAGTTGCATATCGCGGGGACTATTCGATGCTAATGCAGAACGCCACAGGATGTTTTTGTGCTGGTCGAGGGCAGACAGGTCTGGAGAGAACCAAGGACTATATCTGTTCTTAGTTCAACATTTTTTGAATGGGGCATGCTTATTTAAGATGGTGAGGAAAGCACTTTTGAAGAGCAACCAGACCTCTACTGACAGAATGAGGTCAATATCCTTCCAGGATACCCGGGCCAGGTCAATTAGAAAGGCCTGCTCGCTGTAGTGTTTTATGGAGCGTTTGACAGTGATGAGGGGTGGTCGTTTGACAGAGGACCCAGTACACACGCAGGCAATGAGGCAGTGATAGCTGAGATCCATGTCCCAGTTTAGGTCACCTAACAGTGCGAACTCTGAAGATAGATTGGGGGGCGATCAATTTACATATGGTATCCAGGGCACAGCTGGGGGATGGGGGGATGGGGGGGGTCTATAACAAGTGGCAACAGTGAGAGACTTGTTTCTGGAAAGATAGATTTTTAAAAGTAGAAGTTTGAATTGTTTGGGTACAGACCTGGATAGAATGACAGCCCCCTTTGACAGTTCTATGTTAGGGATGGAAATGATGATCATACAGGTGCTTCCAGGTGCTTTTCTGGCAAACTTGAGTAAACTTTTTGTTGTTTTATGAAAAAACTCAGGTTCCCTTTATCTAATATCAGGTTTTGGTTGAAGATCTGATAACATTCAGTATCAAAAATATACAAAAGTAGAGAAAATAAGAAAGGGGGCAAATACCTTTTCACGGCGCTGTCTGGTTCTCAGAATGGTAGCTGGGGGAAGTGCTTACCCAGTCAACCAACCAACCACAGACAAGCTGGGAGTTTGGCTACTCCCCTTTCTCTCTCTCCTTTCTCTCTCTGTGTGTGCGTGTGTGTGTGTGTGTCACCTCATTGGCCCATCTTTAAAAGCAGACGAATGTGAGAAAAAAACCTTCAGTCAAATCACACACAGGACAGAGAGGAGGATCACACCGTTTGGTGTGTCAACACAGTGACTGACAATGTCCAAACCGTTGAAATAGGAAATGGCAGCCTCTTAATGTCGACAGCCTGTGACCAGCTTGACCAACTTGGAAAATATTACACTCATTTACTTCAGTATAATCTATACTACTTTTCATCACGTTTTATCTCCTGATGAAGTTACAGTGTTTTATGATTGTTGTTGTTGATTATTTGTTGTTCATGGTGCTTCTTTGTTGCTGTCTATGGAAAGAAACTAATATTTGGCCATAGAGTGTTAACTCAGTGAGAGTCTCGTTGGTAGCGCCATCAGGACTGTGAAAGAGAATAATGGCTGGCTATTGAATCAGACACCACTGGAATTATTATCTTCACTTTGCCAAAACCTCATCATCTCTCAATAACTTCAAAATGAAGACTGGGGGTCAGCCTGATGACCCAAACTACCCAATAACCCCCTCCACGGAGACTGGGGGTCAGCCTGATGAACCAAACTACCCAATAATCTCCTCCATGAAGACTGGAGGTCAGCCTGATGAACCAAACTACCCAATAACCCCCTCCACGGAGACTGGGGGTCAGCCTGATGAACCAAACTACCCAATAATCTCCTCCATGAAGACTGGGGGTCAGCCTGATGAACCAAACTACCCAATAATCTCCTCCATGAAGACTGGGGGTCAGCCTGATGAACCAAACTACCCAATAATCTCCTCCATGAAGACTGGGGGTCAGCCTGATGAACCAAACTACTCAGTAATCTCCTCCATGAAGACTGGGGGTCAGCCTGATGAACCAAACTACTCAGTAATCTCCTCCATGAAGACTGGGGGTCAGCCTGATGAACCATGAAGACTGGGGGTCAGCCTGATGAACCATGAAGACTGGGGGTCAGCCTGATGAACCATGGAGACTGGGGGTCAGCCTGATGAACCAAACTACTCAGTAATCTCCATGAAGACTGGAGGTCAGCCTGATGAACCAAACTACTCAATAATCTCCTCCATGAAGACTGGGGGTCAGCCTGATGAACCAAACTACTCAGTAATCTCCTCCATGAAGACTGGGGGTCAGCCTGATGAACCATGAAGACTGGGGGTCAGCCTGATGAACCATGAAGACTGGGGGTCAGCCTGATGAACCATGGAGACTGGGGGTCAGCCTGATGAACCAAACTACTCAGTAATCTCCATGAAGACTGGAGGTCAGCCTGATGAACCAAACTACTCAACAATCTCCTCCATGAAGACTGGGGGTCAGCCTGATGAACCAAACTACTCAGTAATCTCCTCCATGAAGACTGGGGGTCAGCCTGATGAACCATGAAGACTGGGGGTCAGCCTGATGAACCATGAAGACTGGGGTCAGCCTGATGAACCATGGAGACTGGGGGTCAGCCTGATGAACCAAACTACTCAGTAATCTCCATGAAGACTGGAGGTCAGCCTGATGAACCAAACTACTCAACAATCTCCTCCATGAAGACTGGGGGTCAGCATGACGACCAAACTACCCAATAATCTCCTCCATGGAGACTGGGGGTCAGCCTGATGAACCAAACTACTCAGTAATCTCCACGGAGACTGGGGGTCAGCCTGATGAACCAAACTACCCAATAATCTCCTCCATGAAGACTGGGGGTCAGCCTGATGAACCAAACTACTCAGTAATCTCCTCCATGAAGACTGGAGGTCAGCCTGATGGACCAAACTACCCAATAATCTCCTCCATGAAGACTGAGGGTCAGCCTGATGAACCAAACTACTCAGTAATCTCCATGGAGACTGGGGGTCAGCCTGATGAACCAAACTACTCAGTAATCTCCATGGAGACTGGGGGTCAGCCTGATGAACCAAACTACTCAGTAATATCCATGAAGACTGGAGGTCAGCCTGATGAACCAAACTACTCAGTAATCTCCATGGAGACTGGAGGTCAGCCTGATGAACCAAACTACTCAGTAATCTCCATGGAGACTGGGGGTCAACCTGATGAACCATGGAGACTGGAGGTCAGCCTGATGAACCAAACTACCCAATAATCTCCTCCATGGAGACTGGGGGTCAGCCTGATGAACCAAACTACTCAGTATTCTCCATGGAGACTGGGGGTCAGCCTGATGAACCAAACTACTCAGTAATCTCCATGAAGACTGGAGGTCAGCCTGATGAACCAAACTACTCAGTAATCTCCATGGAGACTGGGGGACAGCCTGATGAACTAAACTACTCAGTAATCTCCTCCGTGAAGACTGGAGGTCAGCCTGATGAACCAAACTACTCAGTAATCTCCTCCGTGAAGACTGGAGGTCAACCTGATGAACCAAACTACTCAGTAATCTCCTCCGTGAAGACTGGAGGTCAGCATGATGAACCATGAAGACTGGGGGTCAGCCTGATGAACCAAACTACTCAGTAATCTCCATGAAGACTGGGGGTCAGCCTGATGAACCAAACTACTCAGTAATCTCCATGAAGACTGGAGGTCAGCATGATGAACCATGAAGACTGGGGGTCAGCCTGATGAACCAAACTACTCAGTAATCTCCATGGAGACTGGAGGTCAGCCTGATGAACCAAACTACTCAGTAATCTCCATGGAGACTGGGGGTCAACCTGATGAACCAAACTACTCACTAATCTCCTCCATGGAGACTGGGGGTCAGCCTGATGAACCAAACTACTCAGTAATATATATATATATATATATCCCATTTAGCAGACGCTTTTGTCCAAAGCGACTTACAAGTCGGCTGGGGCCACTACTTTTACATATGGGTGGTCCCAGCGGGAATCGAACCCACGACGCTTGGCGTTGCAAGTGCCATGCTCTACCGACTGAGCCACACAGGACGTAATCTCCTCCATGAAGACTGGAGGTCAGCCTGATGAACCAAACTACTCAGTAATCTCATCAACACTACTTAGATTTCACCTCCTTCTTAAAGGCCAAATTTAGACTGTTAAACAAGAACACTGTCCATATCAGATTTCTCATATAGTTTATGGCCCAACATATTTATGACGGCTTAGCCTGATGTCCTTCGCGGTGGGCTATCTCATGAATTGATGTATTTGGGTGAGTGGACACCTGGGGCTGATGATTTGTGAGTTGCCCTTCGTGCATGCTCCCATACCCTACAATTCTGTATCTCTTTGTGACTAACTTGTATACAGGTAGATGAGAAAAGCCACATTCCTGATTGGCAGATGAGTGGCAACACTGAATAGAAGCACCTGCTGCTCATTGGTTGTTCTTTATAAATGCTGTTTTGAATTCAAATATAATAGTACTTACACACTGAAGGCTGTAAAGCCACAAGGTCTGTGTACGTTATCCCTGATGCAGTGAAAATAATGTAGAAACATGGAATAATGAAGTCAACTTTAGGAGACATCTTTTTGAGGGCATACCCATTACCCCTTTTTGTTTGTCTGAATTTGTTTACATCCCTGTTATTTAGCATTTCTAGTTTGCCAAGATAATCCATCCACCTGACAGGTGTGGCACATTAAGAAGCTGATTAAACAGCATGAACATTACAAGGTGCACCTTGTGCTGGGCCACAGATGTCACAAGTTTTGAGGGAGCGTGCAATTGGCACACTGACTGCAGGAATGTCCAACAGAGCTGTTACCAGATAATTTAATGTCTGGTGAAGGAGAAGAGGACCAAGGTGCAGCGTGGTAAGTGTTCATTTTAATAAACAAAATAAACTGAACACTGAAATGACAAAAATAACAAAGAGCGAAAACGAAACAGTTCTGTAAGGAATACACACAAACAAAAAACAACCAGGCTGCCTAAGTATGATTCTCAATCAGAGACAACCAGGCTGCCTAAGTATGGTTCTCAATCAGGGACAACCAGGCTACCTAAGTATGATTCTCAATCAGAGACAACCAGGCTACCTAAGTATGGTTCTCAATCAGGGACAACCAGGCTACCTAAGTATCGTTCTCAATCAGGGACAACCAGGCTACCTAAGTATGGTTCTCAATCAGGGACAACCAGGCTACCTAAGTATGGTTCTCAATCAGGGACAACCAGGCTACCTAAGTATGGTTCTCAATCAGGGACAACCAGGCTACCTAAGTATGGTTCTCAATCAGGGACAACCAGGCTGCCTAAGTATGGTTCTCAATCAGGGACAACCAGGCTACCTAAGTATGGTTCTCAATCAGGGACAACCAGGCTACCTAAGTATGATTCTCAATCAGAGACAACCAGGCTACCTAAGTATGGTTCTCAATCAGAGACAACCAGGCTGCCTAAGTATGATTCTCAATCAGAGACAACCAGGCTACCTAAGTATGATTCTCAATCAGAGACAACCAGGCTGCCTAAGTATGATTCTCAATCAGAGACAACAAGGCTACCTAAGTATGATTCTCAATCAGAGACAACCAGGCTACCTAAGTATGATTCTCAATCAGAGACGACGATCGACAGCTGCCTCTGATTGAGAACCATACCAGGCCAAACACACAAATACAACATAGAAAAAGAACATAGACTACCCACCCCAACTCACACCCTGACCGAACTAACACAAAGACATAAAAAAGGAACTAAGGTCAGAACGTGACACATAAGCTGTTTACAATGTCGTTTTAGAGAACTTTGCAGTACGTCCAACCGGCCTCACATAAACCACGTTTATGTCGTTGTTTGGGTGAGCGGTTTGCTGATGTCAACGTTGTGAACAGAGTGCCCCATGGTGGGGTTATGGTATGGGCAGGCATAAGCTACAGACAACGAACACAACTGCATTTTATCGATGGCAATTTGAATGACAGAGATACCGTGACGAGATGCTGAGGCCCATTGTAGTGCCATTCATCCGCCGCCATCAACTCATGTTTCAGCATCATAATGCAAGGCCCCATGTCGCAAGCAAATCTTTACACAATTCCTGGAAGCTGAAAACGTCCTAGTTCTTCTATGGCCTGCATACTCACCAGACATGTCACTCATTGACACTGTTTGGGATGCACTGGATCAATGTGCACAACAGTGTGTCTCTGATTCTGAAACTCTGCATGGTCAATCTGTTGTTTGGCCATACATCATTGACTTTCTTTTCTAAACAACACCATTTTTTAAAAACTTTGGCAAAAAGTAAAGTCTACAAAATGTAGACCTGTTCGTTACATATTTTAGTTTTGGGAACAAAAAAATATATTTAGATCAAGTGTTTCATTAATGAGAAAATGTGCAGAATGCCAGCAAAAATCCATCTCGTTTCATCTTCTACCACTGCCGGCCTCTGGGCTTCCTCTGTCTACCATATTTGGTAGTGTGTGGAAACTCCAAGCGGATGCTTCACAGTTGTGACTCGTTTCAGGAAACTACGCATATGTCGCCCATCACTACTTCACAGAAGAGCCATTTTAGCCATTTTTTTCAAAATCTAAATGCGTTTTTTGGCAGAAATGCCTTCGGGGTAAAATGTGAATGTTTCATGTGCCTTAATTAATAACAAACTTGTATGCCATCTGTAAAATACAAAATACGAGCGTAGTTGATTTAGCAAGGGAAAAAGTAAGCAACCTTCCTGCTAGCCTTTGATTGGCTGAGGTAATGAGTTCTGATTGGTCTACCATGTAGCAGTGTTTCTGTCTATAATATGAGCTGGTCAGTATGTGTAGGTAATCCTTTCTAACACAGATTTTTTGATTGGCTTGAGATAATGAGTGGGCTGGACATGCCGAGAGATGAGTTCTGATTGGTCTACCATGTAGCAGTGTTTCTGTCTATAATATGAGCTGGTCAGTATGTGTAGGTGATTCTTCCTAACGGGGCTTTTAATAAAGATATTAAAGATATCACGTAGTAGAACTACATCAGTGTTGCTCTAACACTTTCTGGACGACCGAGGTTTGAAAATCAGTGGAATTAGAGTATGATATATAAGGAAATTGAGAAAATTCTGACGTTTGATTGCAAATATGCAGACGGTGTCAAAAAGAGAACACACAGAAGGCTGTAAATGTATAATATATATATAATATATATGTATAAAACACCTGTCTCCGGATTACATCTTCAAACTAAAGGCAAGCCCCCCCCCATGACAGAGAGGGAGAAGCATTCATCCATATATACGGATGGGTAAAATAGTCTAGCTAGCTACATTTTCAGATATTACACGTTTCTAATTTGGTTAAATTAAAGTGTACTGTGAGCTAGCTAGCTAACGTTACGTGTATGATCTCTGTAGTAATATTATTCGTATCTCAGACCCATTTGCATTGCTAGTTATAGCCTAATGGTAGCTAGCTAACATTGAACCTGGTTGGTTAGCTACCTGCAGATTCATGCAGGGTATTAACATTATGAGTTAGGATTATGGTTAATTGTTTAGCTAGCTAGCCACATGTCAAAACAAAAGACTCCATAACGCAAGTAACCCTTTCAATAGAATGTTCATGAAGTCACTGCAACAACTGTCGATAGACGTAGCTGGTGAATTCGCTCTGGCTAGCAACTACGATTTCAGAGCACTCTTGTAAGGGATTTCCTCCTCTTCCTCCCGAAGAGGAGAGGCGAAAAGGATCAGAGGACCAATATGCGGCGTGGTAAGTGTCCATGGTTCTTTTAATACGTAATGTACACATGAACAACTGACTACAAAAACAAGAAATGTGTAAACCCCAAACAGTCCTATCTGGTGCAAACACAGAGACAGGAACAATCACCCACAAACACACAGTGAAACCCAGGCTACCTTAGTACTAGGCCGAAACATAGAGGCACATACTATCATACTAGGCCGAAACATAGAAATACCCAAATCATAGAAAAACAAACATAGACTGCCCACCCCAACTCACGCCCTGACCATACTAAATAAAGACAAAACAAAGGAAATAAAGGTCAGAACGTGACAGTACCCCCCCCCCCAAAGATGCGGACTCCAAAACCTTGACCTATAGGGGAGGGTCTGGGTGGGCGTCTGTCCGCGGTGGTGGCTCTGGCGCGGGACGCGGACCCCACTTCACCATCGTCTTAGTCCACCTTATAGTCCGCCTCCGTGGCTTTCTAACCATGGCCACCCTTCTCAATGACCCCACTGGACAGAGGGGCAGCTCGGAACAGAGGGGCAGCTCGGGACAGAGGGGCAGCTCGGGACAGAGGGGCAGCTCGGGACAGAGGGGCGGACGCTCTGGCGCCTCTGGGCTGTGGCACCTCTGGGCTGAGGGGCTCTGGCGCCTCAGACTCCGACAGCGCCGGACAGGCGGGAGACTCCGGCAGCGGCGCCGGACAGGCGGGACCACCTGTAGGGAGGAGACAGAGAGACAGCCTGGTGCGTGGGGCTGCCACCGGAACCACCAGGCTGGGGAGACCCTCAGGAGGCTTGGTGTTAGGAGGAGGCACCTGAAGGACCGGGCTGTGGGGGAGCACTGGAGCTCTGGTGCGCAGCCTTGGCACCACTTTCCCAGGCTGGACCACTACTCTAGCCCAGACCCTCCAGAGTGCAGGCACAGGGAGAACCGGGCTGTGGGTAAGCACGGGAGATCTAGTGCTTACTACGCGCACCTCTCCCTTTGGCTCCACTCCCACATTTGCCCGGCACGAGTGGAGTGCAGGCTGAGGACGCACTGCACCCTCCCAGCGCCCCGGAGACACAGCACGCAGAGCCGGCGCAGGATACCCTGGACCAAAACTGCGTACCGGCGACCAGACCCGCTGAGCAGGCACCATACGCCCTGGCTCGATGCCCGCACTCGCATGACACTCTCGGGGGGCTGCCCTATAGCGCCTCTCTTACCTGTCGCACTGCCGTGCTGGCTTTGCCAACCTCATTCTCCTGTAACCTTCCTCGCACTGCTCCATCGAATCCCAGGCGGGCTCCGGCACTCTCCCTGGGTCGACCGCCCACCTGTCTATCTCCTCCCAAGTTGTGTAGTCCTGTGATGCTGGCCGCTGTTGCTGCTGCTGCTGCTGTCGTTGCTGTGTTTTACCACGCCGTTTGGTCCTTGGTTGGTGGGTGATTCTGTAACGGTTTTCTATAGGTGAAGGAGAGTCGGACCAAAATGTGGTAAGTGTCCATTGTTCCTTTTAATACGTAAATGTACACATGAACAACTGACTACAAAAATAAGAAATGTGTAAACCCCAAACAGTCCTATCTGGTGCAAACACAGAGACAGGAACAATCACCCACAAACACACAGTGAAACCCAGGCTACCTTAGTATGAATCTCAATCAGAGACAACTAATGACACCTGCCTCTGATTGAGAACCATACGAGGCCGAAACATAGAAATACCCAAATCATAGAAAAACAAACATAGACTGCCCACCCCAACTCATGCCCTGACCATAATAAATAAAGACAAAATAAAGGAAATAAAGGTCAGAACGTGACAACACTCGTCAAAGTGTCCCAGAGCGCAGAATAACTGACACATATACGAAAGCTCAACACTATCTATATACTCTCTGTACCCAAACTACAAGCCCCCCACTACCTATATACTCTCTACACCCAGACTACAACCACCACTATCTATATACTCTCTACACCCAGACTACAACCACCACTATCTATATACTCTCTATACCCAGACTACAATCCCCCCCCACTATCTATATACTCTCTGTACCCAAACTACAAGCCCCCCACTATCTATATACTCTCTGTACCCAAACTACAAGCCCCCCCCACTATCTATATACTCTCTGTACCCAAACTACAAGCCCCCCACTATCTATATACTCTCTATACCCAAACTACAAGGCCCCCCCCACTATCTATATACTCTCTGTACCCAAACTACAAGGCCCCCCCACTATCTATATACTCTCTATACCCAAACTACAAGGCCCCCCCCCCCACTATCTATATACTCTCTATACCCAAACTACAAGGCCCCCCCCCCACTATCTATATACTCTCTACACCCAGACTACAAGCCCCCCCAGTATGTATATTCTCTCTACACCCAGACTACAACCCCCCCCACTATCTATATACTCTCTATACCCAAACTACAACCCCCCCACTATCTATATACTGTCTATACCCAGACTACAACCCCCCCACTATCTATATACTCTCTATACCCAGACTACAACCCCCCCCCCCCCCACTATCTATATACTCTCTATACCCAGACTACAACCCCCCCACACTATCTATATACTCTCTATACCCAGACTACAACCCCCCCACACTATCTATATACTATCTATACCCAGACTACAACCCCCACTATCTATATACTCTCTATACCCAGACTACAACCCCCCCACTATCTATATACTCTCTATACCCAGACTACAACCCCCCCACACTATCTATATACTCTCTATACCCAGACTACAACCCCCCCACACTATCTATATACTCTCTATACCCAGACTACAACCCCCCCACACTATCTATATACTCTCTATACCCAGACTACAACCCCCACTATCTATATACTCTCTACACCCAGAATACAACCCCCCGATCTATATACTCTCTACACCCAGACTACAAGCCCCCCCCCAGTATCTATATACTCTCTACACCCAGACTACAAGCCCCCCACTATCTATATACTCTCTATATCCAGACTTCAACCCTTCCACTATCTCTATACCCAGACTACAACCCCCCACTATCTCTACACCCAGACTACAACCCCCCACTATCTATATACTCTCTATATCCAGACTTCAACCCTTCCACTATCTCTACACCCAGACTACAACCCCCCACTATCTATATACTCTCTATATCCAGACTTCAACCCTTCCACTATCTCTATACCCAGACTACAACCCCCCACTATCTCTACACCCAGACTACAACCCCCCACTATCTATATACTCTCTACACCCAGACTACAAGCCCCCCACTATCTATATACTCTCTACACCCAGACTACAACCCCCCCACTATCTATATACTGTCTATACCCAGACTACAACCCCCCACACTATCTATATACTCTCTACACCCAGACTACAACCCCCCACTATCTATATACTCTCTACACCCAGACTACAAGCCCTGCCAGTATGTATATACTCTCTACACCCAGAATACAACCCCCGATCTATATACTCTCTACACCCAGACTACAACCCCCACTATCTATATACTCTCTACACCCAGACTACAAGCCCCCCCCAGTATCTATATACTCTCTACACCCAGACTACAAGCCCCCCCCCCAGTATCTATATACTCTCTACACCCAGACTACAAGCCCCCCACTATCTATATACTCTCTATATCCAGACTTCAACCCTTCCACTATCTCTATACCCAGACTACAACCCCCACTATCTCTACACCCAGACTACAACCCCCCACTATCTATATACTCTCTATATCCAGACTTCAACCCTTCCACTATCTCTACACCCAGACTACAACCCCCCACTATCTATATACTCTCTATATCCAGACTTCAACCCTTCCACTATCTCTATACCCAGACTACAACCCCCCACTATCTCTACACCCAGACTACAACCCCCCCACTATCTATATACTCTCTACACCCAGACTACAAGCCCCCCACTATCTATATACTCTCTACACCCAGACTACAACCCCCCCCCACTATCTATATACTGTCTATACCCAGACTACAACCCCCCACTATCTATATACTCTCTATACCCAGACTACAACCCCCCCCACACTATCTATATACTCTCTATACCCAGACTACAACCCCCCACACTATCTATATACTATCTATACCCAGACTACAACCCCCCCACTATCTATATACTCTCTACACCCAGACTACAACCCCCACTATCTATATACTCTCTACACCCAGACTACAACCCCCCCCACTATCTATATACTCTCTGTACCCAAACTACAAGCCCCCCCACTATCTATATACTCTCTGTACCCAGACTACAAGCCCCCCCCACTATCTATATACTCTCTGTACCCAAACTACAAGCCCCCCCACTATCTATATACTATCTATACCCAGACTACAACCCCCACTATCTATATACTCTCTACACCCAGACTACAACCCCCACTATCTATATACTCTCTATACCCAGACTACAACCCCCACTATCTATATACTCTCTACACCCAGACTACAACCCCCCCACACTATCTATATACTATCTATACCCAGACTACAACCCCCACTATCTATATACTCTCTACACCCAGACTACAACCCCCCCCACTATCTATATACTCTCTACACCCAGAATACAACCCCCGATCTATATACTCTCTACACCCAGACTACAACCCCCCCACTATCTATATACTCTCTACACCCAGACTACAACCCCCCCACTATCTATATACTCTCTACACCCAGACTACAAGCCCCCCCCCCCAGTATCTATATACTCTCTACACCCAGACTACAAGCCCCCCCCACTATCTATATACTCTCTACACCCAGACTACAACCCCCCCCCACTATCTATATACTCTCTACACCCAGAATACAACCCCCGATCTATATACTCTCTACACCCAGACTACAAGCCCCCCACTATCTATATACTCTCTATATCCAGACTTCAACCCTTCCACTATCTCTATACCCAGACTACAACCCCCCACTATCTCTACACCCAGACTACAACCCCCCACTATCTATATACTCTCTATATCCAGACTTCAACCCTTCCACTATCTCTACACCCAGACTACAACCCCCCCACTATCTATATACTCTCTATATCCAGACTTCAACCCTTCCACTATCTCTATACCCAGACTACAACCCCCCACTATCTCTACACCCAGACTACAACCCCCCACTATCTATATACTCTCTACACCCAGACTACAAGCCCCCCCACTATCTATATACTCTCTACATCCAGACTACAACCCCCACTATCTATATACTGTCTATACCCAGACTACAACCCCCCCCACACTATCTATATACTCTCTACACCCAGACTACAACCCCCCCACTATCTATATACTCTCTACACCCAGACTACAAGCCCTGCCAGTATGTATATACTCTCTACACCCAGAATACAACCCCCGATCTATATACTCTCTACACCCAGACTACAACCCCCCCACTATCTATATACTCTCTACACCCAGACTACAAGCCCCCCCCCCAGTATCTATATACTCTCTACACCCAGACTACAAGCCCCCCCCAGTATCTATATACTCTCTACACCCAGACTACAAGCCCCCCACTATCTATATACTCTCTATATCCAGACTTCAACCCTTCCACTATCTCTATACCCAGACTACAACCCCCCACTATCTCTACACCCAGACTACAACCCCCACTATCTATATACTCTCTATATCCAGACTTCAACCCTTCCACTATCTCTACACCCAGACTACAACCCCCCACTATCTATATACTCTCTATATCCAGACTTCAACCCTTCCACTATCTCTATACCCAGACTACAACCCCCACTATCTCTACACCCAGACTACAACCCCCCCACTATCTATATACTCTCTACACCCAGACTACAAGCCCCCCACTATCTATATACTCTCTACACCCAGACTACAACCCCCCCCACTATCTATATACTGTCTATACCCAGACTACAACCCCCCACTATCTATATACTCTCTATACCCAGACTACAACCCCCCACACTATCTATATACTCTCTAT